>NC_053423.1:645000-854929 GCF_016859285.1 Xiphias gladius | reverse complement strand
AAAGGAATCCGTGAGGCACATTAAATTAACTCAATATACATACGTATACTGAATATACATAAATACTTCTATACTTAATTTTTTTTGGACAACAAATATGAATTTTAGTGAATTGGGTTAAACTGGCCTTCTTTAAAGAGAAAAAGAGATATTTAGAAGTACTGATTATTTGCAATTGAAATTTCAGGTAATTCAAACGACTGCTAGTGTGCAGTATAAATTGCATTTCTACCAATTTTCTTGATTTTACAAATAAATAAAATGTAATTAGGGAAGATTTTCTAATAATGGCTTAACTTGCAACCTAACCTCCTCTTTAGGTAGCCAGAGACACATAATGCCTACCTTCTTGCTTATTTATATTGTGATATAGCTATTTTTATCAAATTTTAAAGTGTTTTAAACTTACTTACTGTTATTGTGGGAAAGACACTGGTGTTCTTATTTTATATTATAATTATAATAAAACAAAACTTATTGTTCTCCTTCTCCTTATCTTCATTTAATGTATATCACCTCCTGACTTGAGGTCAAGACCACGAACATGGCGGAACTGTTTAATACATGTGACACACAAAGTTACTTACACAGGTACAGATTGGTGATACTGTGTGAAATCTGGCTAATTAGCTAAATAAATCAGACCTGTGGTTGGATCTACAGTATATATTTATTTACTAGCTGCTTAAATGATATGTATATAAACAATAATATGTGTATAATATGCCTCTAATATGTCAATAATATGTCTCTAAGCAATATCCATAAAGAGTTACCTTTAGATTCCTCTAGCCAACTTTAGACAACTTTGTACATTACTTAGTTATATTTTCAAACTTTATATTACAACATCTGTTGGTCCTACTGGACCATGAAGTAAACATGTGTTTCTCCTCCAGATAAACTTAGGGACAACAGTAACCATGACATCTAATGGAAGACAGGCAGTTGAAGGACAACGCCAGCCCTCTCAGGGCACTGGCCAATCAGTGCAACAGGCTACCGACCAGGCTCCTCCTATTCAGTCAAACAGGACCACTTCTCAACAAGGACAGGGAGGTCCCAGAGTGATCCGGATCACCCACCAGACCATGGAGCCTGTTGTCATGATGCAGATGAACATTGATGGTATGTGTGCTGCCATTTCATCATAGAACCTGACTACACATGTTAGTACTATGGCCACATGGGCTTCTGTGATTTGTCTGACAGAGCCATTATCCCATGTATTTAAATAGGAATTATGAAAGACATGGACTGATGAAGCAGAGCGTGTGAAAGTGCTGCATCCTAGTCAGTCAGACAAATGAAACAATGAACCTCTTACTGTGAAGATTATCTGCAATAGCAGTTATAAATTATTGTGGAAAGAAATAAATACAGAAATGAATATGAAAATATTAAAAAAGGGAAAAAATATGTCAGGACATAAATTATTACAGAAATAAATTAATGTGGATATAAAAATTGATAAAACAAGTATTTTATTAGGATTTTATATATTTGCACAAGTGATGCACAAATAACAATGAACAGTGAAGTGTAGAGAGAGTTCAAAAAGACAAAAAGGGGAATATACATTACCTCTACATAAATTATATAAAACAGTATTCCCAGTGACAAAGATATAATGCATGTAGGTAATATATAAAAAAAACAATTTTCTAAAACAGTGGTTACACTCTTTATTTTTTAATGTTAATTATTCAGTTGTTTATTTCCCTCTCAACCCTAGTATATACTACTTCACTAACATTGGAGATATACAGTTAGGTTTATAAGTATTTGGACGGTGACACAATTTTGGAACTTTGCCTCTCTACACTACCACAGTGAATTTGAAATTTAAGGGGTTTAACAAAAATATTGCATTAACCGTTTAAAAATTACAGCCATATTTATACATAGTCCATCATTTTCAGAGGCTCAAAAGTGACTGGTCAATATAACATTATTATAAATAAAATTATTATTTTTAATACTAGGATGAAAAATCCTTTGCAGTCAATGATTGCCTGAAGTCTGGAACCCATGAACTACACCTAATACGGACTTTCCTCCCTTGAGATGCTTTGCCAGCCCATTACTGCAGCCGACTTCAGTTGCTGCTTGTTTGTAGGTCTTCTGCCCTCAATTTTGTCTTCAGTAAGTAAAAGGCATGCTCAATTGGATTGAGGTCAGATGATTGACTTGGCCGTTGAAGAATATTCCATTTCTTTGACTTTAGAAGCTCTTGCGTTGCTTTTGCAGTATGTTTTGGGTCATTATCCATCTGTGAAGCACCGTCCTCAGTCATCAGTTTTGCAGCATTTGGCTGTATCTGAGCAGGTAGTATAGCCCTATAAACTTCCAAATTCATCCTACTATTTCTACCAGCACTCCCATCATCATTAAACACCAGCAACCCAGTTCCATTGCTAGTCATTAATTCCTATGCCATAACACTGCCTCCACCATGTTTGACAAATGATGTGGTTTGCTTTGAATTATGAGTCGTTCCTTTCTTTCTCCATACTCTTCTCTTACCATCATTCTGGTACAAATTAATCTTGGTTTCATCCGTTCAAAGACTCTTGTTCCACACTGGGCAGGCTTTTTTTAGGACTTCTGGCAAAGTCTAATCTGGCCTCTCTTTTTCTTGAGTGTTACCAGTGGTTTACACCTTGTGTATTTACATGCCTCTGTATTTACATTCATGAAGGTGTTTTTCGATTGTAGACTTTGACAATGATACACCTACTTTCTGACCTGGCTAGATGTTGTGAAGGGTTTTTCCTCACCAAGGAAAGTATTTTCATCCACTTTAGTTGTCTTCTGTGGTCTTCTAGGCATTTTGGTATTGCTGAGCTTGCCAGTGCATTCCTTCTTTTTAAGAATGTACGGCTACCAAATGCAAATTTAACACTTGGAATCAGCTCTGGACCTTTTATCTGCATATTTTGTCATGAAATAACGAGGGGACAGGCTTCACCTGCTATGCAATTAATCAACTGAATTGTCCAATTACTTTTGAGCCTCTGAAAATGAGGGACTATGTATAGACATGGCTGTAATTCTTAACGGGTTAATGCGATATTTTTGTTAAACCCCTTCAAATTAAGCTAAAAGTCTACACTTCAGTCTTATCTTGACAGCTACATTTCAAATCCATGTGGTGGTGTACAGATAAAATTACGGAAATTGTGTCACTGTCCAAATACTAATGGACCTAACTGTAGCTACAGAGTTACAATAATTATAACAAGTGGTTTTAGTGTATTTGGTCTGTGAATTCACTGGATGCCAAAAGCCAAATATCCCATACAAGGCACATGTCTGCCCCTGGTCACAGGTCGTTCCTCTGTCCTGTCACTCCATTGTGTGAGCTGTCACAATCTAAAAGGAAAACTAGCCAACATATCTGTTCATTTGACATGAGAAATTCACAGGAGTTGATACAACACAGCACACATTATTTCATGAGCTTAAACTGCACTTGATCTCAAGCCTGTAAGGGAAAGTAATCCTATACATTATTGAAAAGCAGATATGTGATTTTAAAGTTATATATAATGTATATATCATATTTGAAGCAGTGGCCATGACCAACCCTTTCTTGTTCTGTTTGAGTGTAGCACCAACCTCTCTCCCCACCATGCTTCTTGTACTCTCACTGTGAAGCTGATTTCTGCTCTTGTTGTATTGAACAGGTGAATCAGCTGCTGGATCTCACGCTCCAGGACAGCCAAATGGTGCAGGTCCCGGACAGCCCGGTGAGTGCTGGTCTGTGATGGGGAAGTTTGTTGCTTTGGTAATAGCTGTCTCTTCCTTGCAGTAATTAATTTCTTTAGACACTTTGGGTCAGATGAATTTTAAGTAGATATACTCAAAGATCAGTTTTTCAGGACAAACCTCTCTCTGTAACCAGGAGTGACACCTGTCCACTTCCCAGGACTGCCCCCTGAGTTCATGCAGGCCATTGTGCACCAGATCTCCCACCAAGCCGTTTCTATGGCTGCTGCAGCCTCAGCAGGCCACCCAGCACAGACGGTGTCTGGCCCTGGCTCAACACCCAGTGTTGAGGCGACTGTTTCCCCACAGCCCCCCCACCCTGCTCAGGCCAGGGTGGTCATCACCAGACCATCCTTCTCCCCTCGGATCCCTCAGCCTGTGGGAACCAGGGAAACCACCATCAACCTGAGGGCTACAGTACCCACAGCTGGCCAGCAGGCAGGACAGGTAACACCAGCAAAGATTGGTTAGAGACTTAGCTACATCTAGGGCTATAACTAATAATTATTTTCATAATTGATTAATATGATAGATATTTTCTTGATGAACTGATTCATTGTTTTTTCAATATTAAGTCAGAATACAGTTTAAAATACCCTTCAGAATTTTCTAGAGCCCAGGTTAATGTCATCAAATATCTTGTTTTGTCAGACAAACAGTCCATAACACAGAAATATTAAATTTACTATATGGAATAAGAGCAAATTTTTTCAAATTTGAGAAACTTAAACAGTGACTCGAGTTGCCAGTTAATTTTCTGTCAGTTGACTAAACGATAATCTAATTTATCATTGGGGTGTTGCTTTTCCAAAGATAAAGTTTGAATAAAGTTCGAATGAGATGCAGTTCATTTGAATGAATTACAATGTGCGCACCCATGCATGCAATAAGCAAATAGCTCCTCTTTTATATATGCCTCCTTTACCCCTCCGTGAGCAGGGCACACCTCTGGCTCCCTCCTCCCTCACCCAGATGATCAGTGGCCTGGTCGGACAGCTCCTGATGCCAGGGCAGCAAGGTCAGTGTCAACTGATTTTTATAGTTAGAGCAGCTAACACACCCAATGTTCTTTTTTTTCTGTAATACAGATAGTAAAGTCAGTCAGTAATGGCCTAAAATGCAGATCATGCCTGCAGACAGATGTTGTTATTGATTCTCATATTGACATTATCTTCTAATGATTGTCTCTGATTAAAATATTCTGCACTCAATTTTCAAACGCTATCCTCTTCTAGACCTTTTGACCATATTCATTGGCCGTATTTAGCAAATGGAAATTGCTCAGGTATCGTCATGTTTGATTTCCTCCCCAGATACAACCACCTGTTATGACATGACCAAATTTCATACTTGGGTCATGACACCTAAGCAAGATCCGTTCGTGAGAGAAGACCATAGGGTATGGTCAAAATAAATAGTGTATATGTCAGCTGATAAGTCTCAAAAATTGCAGTACAAAAATTCCAGACTAGGTCTGAAGTAATTTTGAAACAGTGTCTCCATCCCACAGTTTGTCCACCAGAGAGCACTGACGTGTTGATTTTTCTGTAAAATGTCCCACTCAGTTGTCTTGGTAACAATTCATAAAAAAATTGATCCAAGGGATCCGTATCAGGACTCTTTATTTTATTATGCTTTTATTTAAAAAAAAAAAAAAATACTACTGGCCATTATACCATGATCAGATTTTTTTTAACTCTATAATATTAATATCAGTATTGGTCTCAAAAAGCTAGTATTGGTTGGGCTTTTCTTATTTTTTCCTGTTTTTTTTTTTTTTTTTAACTCCTCCAGGTGATACTGTTTCCACATCCTCTTCGACCAGCTCTCAGTCCTCCTTCTCTACCTCCTCTTTTTCTGTATCCTCCAACATGTCTCCCCCTCCCTCTGCCAACACCTCTGGACAGACATCCACCCACACCACAAGTACAACCTCCATGGGCCAGCCAGCAGAAGGCAGTCCAGAGGGAAATCTGGGCCGGGAGCCAGGGGGTCTCAGCTTTGGACCAACTCCCTCCATCACTGTGACACTACCGGGGATGCCTGGCTTCTTCCAGGGCATGTCAGACTTCACACCGGTGAGTTCATATATACAAGAAAATGATGACATGCAGGGCTTCACCTGATTCTAAATGGCTCTTACCTGTCATAGTAGGGCCAGAAAATGTTACATTTTGAATTATTGATTGGCCATTCTTATTTAATTCTTTATGTTAAAGTAGATAATAAAGAAAACTAAAAACATCCCCAAAACAAATAATCAATGTCAAAAGGACACTATAGCAGAAGGAGATTATAGCAGCAACCAAAAAGTTGTAGGCTTTAACTTTCTGATTACCCTTCTGGTAATACAAGCATTTGAAAATTTATGAACAACCTACACAGTCCAGACAATAAATAAATGTTAGTTAGGCACACTGGTACATTTTGTCAGTACAATATACTGTATCAACAGATCAACAAACTAAAACATATTCGTCTTATACACAAAGCATGAAGGGATATCAAACCAATATTATACATTTATCTGTTACATAGTTTGTGAGCATTCTTTGGAAGTCCTAAACTGTACTACACACTTTTATACTTTTAAATCATCCTCAAGATTGTACCAGTACATACTGTACCTGGTACACTGTTAATAAAAAGGAATTACACTGTAAATTGGGAAGAATTATGCTGTACGTTGCAGACTGTATTCTAAAATGTTACCAAACTCTTGATGTGTACAGGTTTGTTTGTAGCTGAACAGAGCCATGAACATGTTGATTAAAAACGTTTGTTTTTTTCTGCCTAGCCACCTGCCAGTAGCCCTGGTGGCCCAGCCCTCCCCCCGTCCACCAGTACTGCCCCGCTCCGGGCCAGCAGCGATGCCAGTGCAGACTCTCTGAGCCCGGAACTGTTCACTGGCATTGTACAGGGAGTGCTGTCCACCATGATGAGCTCTCTCGGGGCACAACAGGGCAACAGAGAGAGTATTGCACAATTTATCCAGAGACTGTCCCAGACCAGCAACCTGTTCAGTCCTGGCTCTGGAGATGCTGTAGGTGAGTCACAAAACAGGAGAATGAATATGACTGCACCTTTTAATCAACACTAACTTCTTCATACTCACTGTATCATTTCAAATCCAATCTTCTGGAATCAGGCCAAAACAGTGAAATCATATGACCATCCTAATACATTCTTAGAACTAATTCTAAATGCATTCAAGTTTCACACCATTTGCCATCATTGCTATTGATATACTGATAAACTAGCTCTCACCCTGGCAGGGTTCTTTGGTGACCTGCTGTCCCTGGTATGTCAGAGCTTCTCTATGGTGGATATGGTGCTATTGCTTCATGGGAATGCCCAGCCTCTGAGCCGCATCCAGCCCCAGCTTACTGACTTCTTCACAGAACACTACCTCCAGGGCCAAGAGTCCAGTGATGCTAACATAGCTGTAAGTACTATAGAGAGAGTTCCTCACTATTTGTTCACACACTGAGCTACTTGATTGGTTACTTAATTCCTATTAAAAGCACAGTTTTGCGCTGTGTAGACATGCAGTAGACATGGCATTAGCCTCGTTCAAACCATTTGTTTATTGAGTATTGATGAATGATGGGTATCTAAGTCTGACATAAAAACAGTATCTTTTCCTAGGTACCATTATGCCCTGCATATGGGACATCAGATACCTGAGAAATATTGCTAATATGGAGGCTGATATGGAGGCTGTTTTTAATCTGTAGCAGCTCTATCAGTGTGAATATTATTAACTGATGCAGTAAGAGTGTCAAGAAAAAGTAAACCCTTTGAAATTACCTGCATTTATTTATAAATCTGCCTTAAAATATGATCAGATCTTCATGTAAGTTACAATAATGAACAAACACAACAAACAGGCTAAAGACATCAACAAAAGCAAACCTGTGGTCCAGTCAGTTAAACCGGATTGGGTGTGTGGGTTTAAGCTGCTTTGAATTATTTAAAAAAAAAAACACTCATTTTGAGTTTCCTATTCACCAGATGCATGTGCTGAGGTGAACCCTGCCTCACAAAAGAGAATATCTCAAAAGAGTTAGCACAAAGAATTGTTGATTTGCATAAAGATGGAAAGGGTTACAAAGTCATCTCAAAGAGTCTAACTGTCTATAAATGAGGAAGATTTCTTTCTGTGGCTACTCTCCATAGAAGTGGGCGCCCAGTTAAGATGACCCCAATACAGGTAAAAAAGAAGCCCAGAGTAACAGCTAAAGGCTTAAAGGAATCATTGGAGCTGGTTAACATCTCTGTTTGTGAGTCTACCATACATAAATCATGGAGCATTGCTGCATAGAGCATGGTGTCCATGGCAGGACTCCATGGAGGAAACCACTGCACACTCACACTAACACTTCCTGGAGTGTGCTTGAAGTTTACCAAAAGGCCAGCTTGACTCTCCAAGCTACTACAGGGCAAAATGTTTTGAAAGTGTTTTATAATGTTTGAAGTACGGTGAAAGGAGCATCACAATTTGGGGCTGCTTTGCTGCCTCTGGGTCTGGACAACTTGTCATTGTGGGGAAAAATGTATTCCCACGTTTATCGAGGTATCTTACAGGATAATATCATGGCGGCTGTCCACCAGCTGAATCTCAGTTGAAGTTGAGTGATGCAGCACTACAGTCACCCTAAAAATGAAGCAATTCTACTACAGAATGACTTCAAATAAAAAAAAAATCGCCTTTTTGGAGTAACCCATGAAGAGCCCAGGCCCTAACCCAATAGAGATGCTGTGGATTGACCTCAGTGAGCCATTCACACCAGAAATACTAAGAATATGGCTGAGCTGAAGCAATTCTATGAGGAATAATAGTCCAAAATTCCTTCTGAACATTGTGCAAGTTTGATCCGCTGCTACTTAAAGTGCTTGTTTGAGGTTATCGCTACCAAAGAAGGTTTGAAAGTTATTAAATCCAAGGATTCACTTAATTATGCCACCAGCACTGTGAATGTTAAATGTGTATGTTAAATAAAGACACAAAAGGTAATAATTGTTTCTGTGTTGTGAAGTTAAGCATATTTTATTTGTCTGTACTTGTGACAATGAGGAAGCATTTGGCCTCATCAGCCCATGACCTTCGGAACACACTGAACTGTGGAATGAAGCTTTTGGGTTGAGAGTCACCGCCAAGTCTGATGCCATGGTTTTCTGCCGGAAACTGGATTGCTCCTTTCAGGTTGGGACAGTTTCTTCCCCAAGTGAAGGAATTTAAGTATCCCGTGGTCTTGTTGCCGAGTGAGAGTAGGATGGAGTGGAAGATTGACAGGTGGATCGGTGCATCAGCAGCAGTAAGGCAGGCGTTGTACTGGACTGTTGTGGTAAGGAGGGAGCTGAGCCAAAAAGCAAAGCTTTCAATTTACCAGTCAGTCTACGTTCCGACCCTCACCTACGGTCACAAGCTTTGGGTAGTGACCGAAAGAATGAGATCGTGGATACGAGCAGCTGAAATGAGTTTCCTCCACAAGGTGGCTGTGCTCACTGTTAGAGATAAGGTAAGGAGCTCCGAAATCCAGAGGGACCTTGGAGTAGAACTGCTGCTCCTTCACGTTGAAAGGAGCCAGTTGAGGTGGTTTGGGCATCTGATTAGGATGCATCCTGGATGCCTTCCATTGGAGGTCCTCTGGGCACATCCAACTGGTAGGAGACCCCAGGATAGACCCAGAACACGCTGGAAATCCCATAGAACATCTGGGGAGAGAGCTGAAGATTGCAGTTCACAGATGCTTCCCGTCCAATCTTACATAGCTTGAAAGGATCTGCCAGGAAGAATGGAATAACTGACCAAATCGAGCTGTTCAAAGCCTTTGTTACTCTCCCTAAACTGCAGCTCAACAAGGAAACACTGTATGGGAAAAAATAAAGGGGGAATTTTGCACTAAAAATACAGTAAATTTGTAAGATCTTGATTTGTCTAATTCAGACGGCTGAAGCCTCGTATTAGCTTCGAAAAAACTTTGATGATGATTACACCAAACAAAAATGTTTTTTTAAATATTTGAAAAAGATGTGAACCTATCCTTTAAGAACACACCAGTGATCTCAGCAAATAATAAATTCTCCAAGCTTTGTATTTGTGATGTTTTTTCTATAATCTTTTTAATAAAAGTTATAGAAACAGGAAAACTTTGAGAAGCCAATTAGAACCATGCAATCAGTTTTCTGTTGCCACACGGAATGATAATTCTTCCTGGAGCTATATTGCATTGGTTAGGACATGGGAAAGCACACATTTGATCAGCTTTTGGCAACCAGTTTAGTCTTGGTTTATGTTTTTATACCCAGTTCAAACTTAAATTTAAAATTTAAGGCTTTAACACATTGTCCTCTCTTCAGACTGCAGCTGAGGACCTCACCAACAGACTGGAGGAGTACATAGCTGAGAGCTTTGTAAGGACAACCTCTTTCACACACAAACTCACGCAGACTACTGCAGTCCACCTAATGTACTGTGCTGTGTGCTAGGTACAGTATGTAGCAATGGACATAAGTGAGTTGTGTTTGTTGTGTCTAGGCTACAGTGACAGTGCGAGAAGGAGTTGACATCGTTCAGACCAATATGTCATTCCTCAGACAGCAGTTGACACACATGGCCTCACATATCATGCGCTGCAACGGTAAGTAAGTTAGTAGGGAAGTCAGTGGCTGATCACCCGGCTCCAGAGTAAACTGGTTATCAATCATCCTCTGCTTATATTCTCCTCCTCTGTGACTGAGCTGTAGTCAGTGACCTAGAAAACAGGCTGAAGACAAAGTGACCCTATAGGCAATGGTAATAGTATTTTAATTAACAGTCACTGATGAGTTGTCATGGTATCATCCTTTCAAAGCTCTAGGTCCATTTTTGTCAAGCATCCCAAAGCAGGAAATCAGTCCTTACTGAAGTGAACTTTTCGGATTAGGAGAAAAACCCTTTTATCAAATTTCTTAACTTGAAAAATGACTGATGTAGTTGCTGTAATTTAGGAGACCTCAAGAGGTGTCCTAACCTGTTATGAACAACAGGATCCTGTATAAGTAAATGTTCACTGATGACTTTGAGCTTACTTAAAGTTACCATTTCAGCAAAAAATTCAATCATTTCTTTGGCAGTCCTACTGTGGGTTGTAAAGGAGAAAACATATTTTCTATATACACCGAGCTCCTCGAAACATCAGCGAAAGAGAAAATACAGTTTTGAAACAGTGATGATTCTGTCACAACCAGCAGTTTCTGCAGTATCAAATCAAACTTAGATCACCTGTACACCTCTTCAGATAATGCATAGATTCATTCTGTTCCCACCACTCAGCAACAAGTTATGGAAAAACAAGCTGCATACAAGTTTACAATTTAGATGTTATTTAATCTTTGTGAGTGACTCATCATCTTTACTTACAGCCTAGTGCAAATGGTTTATTGGTAAACATCACTATAAGATTTAAGCTATTTATAAATTTTGGCATCATATTATCATATACATGGCGTGGATAACTCAGTAATGTATAATTTACCAGAACTCATAAAACCTACACATAAAAAAGTTGTGCTTTTTCCTGGATTTGAAATTTTTTCATAAACTACAACACGTGATGTTGATTTCTACTTTACAGTGTGAGTGTGGTAAAATAGCACTGGCCCACTCTCCTAAGTGTCATCCTGTTCCTTGCTGAAAGTCAGTGTAGGAAGCTTCATCGCTCTCAGTCCTACTCTAAGGTGACACTGTTTTTACTAATTGGTTGACTTTAATAATGACTGCTACAAGTAGGCCCGTATTCATACAGCATCTTAGAATCCCTCCTTGGAATCACGCTGAAATTTAATTAAAGACTAGTAGTTTTCCTGACAGTTCTGATCTAAATTATCAGACAGTTGAATATTCTGAAATGCAGAAAATAGCTTTAGTCTTCATGTGTACAGACAAGTTACCAAGGTAACTAATATAACTGATCTACACTCAAAGAGCGCTTTATTAGGAACACCTGTACAACTGCTTGTTCATGCAATTATCCACTCAGCCAATCATTTGGCAACAGTGCAATGCATAAAATCATGAAGATACAGTTCAGGGCTTCAGTTCAAGGGCCTCACCATCAAAATGGAGAAAACAGTGTTATCTCAGTGACAGTTGACAGTTGCTCGATTGTTGGGCTGGTCTCAGTATATCTGAAACTTTAAGTTTACTCAGATTGGTGCAAAAAACAAAAGGCATCGAGAGAGCGGTAGATCTGCCGACAAACACCTTGTTGATGAAAGAGGTCAGAGGAGAATGGCCAAAGGGGTTGGAGCTGACAGAAAGGCTACAGTAACTCAGATAACCAATCATTACAACAATGGTTAGCAGAAAAGCATATCAGAATGCACAACACATCCAACCTTGAGGTGGATGAGCTACAACGGGGGAAGATCTCATCGGGTTCCAGTCCTGTCAGTCAAGAAAATAAATCTGAGCTGAAAACTGGACAGTTGGGCACAAAACTGGACAGTGGAACGAAAGACTGGAAAAACATAGCCTGGTCTGATGAATCTGGATTTCTGTGGATGGTGGCATGCAGATGGTAGGGTCAGAAATGGACTGCATGAATCCATGGACCCAACTTGCTTTGTGTCAATAGTCTAAACTGGTGGTGGTGTGCGTAATGTATTCCCTTAATATCATCAGTCATGGTTTGAATGCTACAGCCTATCAGAGCATTGTTGCTGAACATTTTCATCCCTTTATGGCCACAATTTACCCATCTTCTAATGGCTACTCCCAGCAAGATAATGCACCATGTCACAAAGAAAAAGTCAGATCAAACTGGTTTCATGAACACAAGAATGAGTTCAGTGTATTTCAGTGGCTTCCCCAGTCACCAGATCTGAATCCAACAGAACACCTTTCCGTTCTGGTAGAAAGGAAGATTGGTAGAATGAATCTACAGCTGACAAATCTGCAGAAAGGATGTGATGCAGTCTTGTCAACATGGACAAGAATCTCAAAGGAGTGTCTCCCACATCTTATGGAATGGAATGTTTTGAGAGCAAAGGGAGGCCCTACCGAGTATTACTATGGTAACTTATTTTATATCCTAAACCTGATGGAAAGCCAATGTGAAGAATTTCAAAGGGGTGTGATGTGTGTCGTCCAGCTGGATCTGGTTAACAGCCTAGCAGCAGCATCCTGGACCATTTATAGATAATTAAGAGATGATTTGCCAAGACAGGTGAAAAGGGAAAACAGTAGTCAAGCTGGAAGGACACAAAATTGTGAATTATCATCTCCCGCTCAGGTTGTGACACAACAGACCTAAGCTTTGTGATATTTGTTATCTTTAAAAACATGTATGGGTCAGTGATTTAATACGGTAATCGAAATGCATAGCTTGATCAAAGATTTCACAGAAATTCCTTATATTTGACCATATAACTGAGGAAAGGGGCAACTTTAGTAGCTATACTATCTGGAGTGATGATTAGGACCTCCGTCTTATCTGTGTTTAGCTGTAAGAAGTTGTAGAACATCCAGTCCTTAATGTCAATCACACAGTTGTGCAAAACAGGGTTTTTCGGTGTTATCAGGCTTAAAGGAGACACACAGCTGAATATGTGTATAACAGTGATAGGATATACCTGAGAATTTGGTAATCATTTTGGTAATAATGTGACCCGAGTATATAATATATGTATTTATAAAGCAAAAGTGTAGGACCCAAGACAGAACCCTGAGGAATACCATAGGACAGAGCAGCATTATCACACCTGTAGGGACCAAGTGACGCAGAAAAAAAAACTCCTAACCGAGAGATACGAGGAAAAACAGGCCAGGGCACTCCTAGAGACACTCACCCACCACTGCCTAAGCCTTTCAGTCATGATTCTGTGATCCAAAGTGTCGAAAGTTGCACTAAGATTCAGCAGCACCAAAATGGAACACTCATCCCCATCAGAAGACATCATTATGTCATTGGAGACTCTGAGGAGAGCGGTTTCGGTGGAATGCCTCTGAAGGAAACTAGACTATATCTTAATGTGATGTTCAGTCAACACAGCAGTGAGCTGGTTGGCAAAAACTTATATCCTGTTGAAATATCAACAGGGAGGAAGATTTCATTCTGCCCACTCGCTAATTGAGTTCCTGCAGGGAAATGGGAGAGAAACAATCCAGACTAAACAGGCTATGTGTGCATGAGAAGACAACACTACTTTTGGGCCAAAAGCTGCAGAAAACAGCAGTGAGGTGATTTAAGACATGAGAGGACTTGAGACGTTTACTGGGCAGAAAATGTATGTTAAAAGACAGTTTGAAAAAAACGCAATAATGGTCAGTGACAGGCAGCTCTCCAGAAAAAATACAGTCAAGATTTAAACCATGTGTAAAATCAAGGTCCAGAGTATGCACCTCAATGAGTGGGGGACCAGACGTGTTGAATAAAATTAAAGACTCAATGACATTTACCAATCAACTGTAAAGCTGCAAGAGACTTAGCTTATGATGGAGGATGAAAAGAATTACTGAAATCTGATATAAAAGAACTCTTAAAACCAGGGGAAAGGTAGATTAAAATGCAATTAAAGGGATCAGAATGACCTCCTTTAGTTATCTGCAATTCAAAAGTGGAGAAAACTCCAGTGCTCACAGTCCAACTCTGAAAACTGTTCCTGAAGTCCACAGCGAATCCTCCACCCCAGCCTGAGGACCCTGGAGTGCAGAAAAAGGACAATCAGGCGGGCGCAGTTCAATTAGAAGGCCATAATCCATAGTCCTCTGCCAAGTCTCGATTAGAATCAGAAAATCCAGGGTTTTTGAAGTGTATAAATCATCCAGTATAAAGGATTTATTTACAATGGCGTGAGCATTCAACAGCTCAATCCTGAGGGGCGAGGACCCAATGCTAACAACATGCAACTGATCCATGCAGCGCAGGTACCATTGGTCTGAGCCAACATGCACAGCAGAACATTGACAGGAAGGCCTGTGCCTAATAATTGTCTGTATTGGGAAACAGTTTGGAGATAGGATTAATGATGGCTGAGGCTTGTGCGGGGAGCTAACATGGGAGACAGCACTCGATGAATAGCCAGAGGTGGATGTTTGTGGAGGGGGGCGTGAGATATGAACAGTCAATCATATAGGTCAACAACCGGACTGAACGTGATACTTTGATGGGCATCAGGTGTGTATGGAAGAACAGGGATGAAGGACGCTGTATTCTAAATTGATAGAAAGCACCCATGCTGTAGCTCTGTTTAGGTGGAGACTATCTGCACCGTAGAGGTGACCACATTTACAAAAGAGGTTGAAATTATCAACGAAGTTCACGCTATTGGTGTAACAGGCAGACGCGAACCATGTGTTGAGGCTGAGCAGCTGCATGAAGCACCCCATGCCACGACCGTGAGTGGGGATTGGATCGGACAAATAAACATTGCTGTGGGTCTGCTTGATGTTGTTCAAACCGACATGAACAAGGACCCTGGCAGCATCGGGATAAGAATTTAAAATGCCTGGGATTTTATCAGCAATGTCTTATACAGTAGCACAAGGGAAGCAGAGAGCGTGTGTTCTGCTGACTCTCACATGATTGATGACCGAGTCACCTATAATGAGAGTTGAGGGGGAAGACAGCACCTTTTGATGGGGGCTGCGGGAGCAGACAGCAGCCATGCAGGTTACCAGACTGGTTGCAGTCTCAATATGGCTGTGGTGGGATGGAGCCTTGCGCTGTGACCTCTGTTGCTGGACAGCCGACTCTTCCTCCAGGGCCTCCAGACCAGCAGAAACACCTTGTGATGGAGATGCAGCTGCAACTTTATTCCCATTGCGAGGTGGACTTGCAGAGAAATTAGCTGACAATGAAAGGATGTCAAAAATGGTTCACCCAGCTGGATGTCCTGTGTTGCGGGAACACGAGATGAGGGAAGAGAAAGTCATCCCCTCCTTATGTGGTCACCAACCACCTTCAAATGCTCCAGGTGTAATGAAGTGGAGCAGCTACTCAGGGATTTTGGTTTAGCCCAGAGCAAGAGCCAGGATGGCGTATGTAGCAGCAGGAGATACGATGGCTAGATGAGCAGCAGCAGCCGGAGTAGAGGCCGCTGCTGCGGCTTTAAAGGGCAAGAAAAGCCAAAGTTGCTCACCATCTAATAATGCACTCATGGAATTCCTTGAGCATCAAACAACTATCGCCACAATTTACCATCTTCTAATGGCTACTTCCAACATGATAAAGCACCATGTAACAAAGCAAAAGTCATCTCAAACTGGTTTCCTGAACCTGACAATGAGTTCGGTGTACTTCAGTTGCATCCCCAGTCAACAGATTTGAATCCAATAAAACACCAATTTAAATAGCTTTCAATAAATAAAAAGCTTTAATCTCATCATGTTTACATGATTTATTAATTTATTACATTTACTAATCCACCATTTGAAGGGTAGACTTAGTCAAAATATTAGTAGGGACCTTACTTGTCCTAAAAAATAAATATATATACAAATGAGAATACTGTAGTGGATAATTTGATTCAGGTGCATGATATGATCCTTGAGGCAATTTAAGGACCCTTGACTTGTATGCATTATCTGAAGACCTGTAAAAGCAAAGTTTGATTGCTGCAGAAATTGTTGTCTGTTGCACAGCAGATTCTTCAGAGACACCATGCTCACAGAGGAATGATTCAGTTTTTGTAATTGTCAGTAAGCGTTCTAAGCCATTTCTCCTCGCATGGATTGTTTCTGCCTGACTTCCATCTCCTTCAGCTCCTAAAATTCTAAGACTCCTTTGGAGCTCCCTTAAATAACAGCACATGTAAGAGTGATTACATTAGTTGAGAAAGGTGATTAATGCTAATCTTAACCCTGAAAGTAAGTGTCACTGAGAATTGTTTACTAATTAGGACTGATTGCCTACTCTGACGCATGATGAGTGTGAGCAATGAACCCACTTTTAACTTATGATTTAAAACTTTAAGCTAATTTTTTCATGTTCAGGATATTTTCATATTGTTAATTGTGTTAAGACTAGGAATCTGTTGTCATCTAAATATTTTTTTAGCTGTAAGACCAATGACATCAAGATGACGAGATGTGAGTGGTTTTCTGTCTTGGCTTTTCGTTGGTGCAGATCACACGTTTGGCCCTCGTCTGCTGTTACTGTGCACACAGGGCCTGTTTGAGTGTCTGGCTCTAAACCTATACTGCCTTGGAGGAGAACAGAGAGCTCTTACTGCAGTCATCAACCACCGCATTGTTAGTATATAACATTTATAACCACACCATTATAGAGTACTCATGTGATGCAAGTCAATCGCTGTATGGTACTTCATGTTTCTATGCCTCTCTATGTTTGTGTAGAGGAGGATGTCTGCAGAAGTCAATCCCAGTCTGGTCAACTGGCTGACCAGTATGATGTCTCTGAGGCTGCATGTCATTCTGGAACACAACCCAGTTACTGAGGACCAAATCCAGCACTACGTCATCTATACACAGGTAATAAATAGTCATCAGTGAGCGTGAGTGAAATTCATAAATGTTTATTTATCCAGAAATATGCCACTAAAACCACAATGTCCCGTGTCGATTTTGTTCTATACAAGCAACACACACAGGATCAGGTCACTATATTGCTTGGTGAAATGTGCTTTCATTAAAAAAAAGAGGTAGGATTAAAATTAATGTTAAGTTATAATCAAGAGTATCAAAATTAATACACACATTCAACACAAGTTAATATTCAAGGTTTGAATATTTTGGCCCAGATTCAGTCAAGAGTTCCAAATGAACATTGCAAAACTGCGATGGCATTTCAGGGGGATTTGAACCAGAGGTCAGAGGCTGAATTGCAACAGCCATCAGAGAGTGCCACTATGGAGGTGAGCTTGGTTCTTTCTCATTTTTCTTTAAGGAGATTGATCTGAATAATTTCTGCCAGTCAAGCTTCTTCTTAAAAGATCAGTCTGGTGTTCTATATTTTAGGTTATCATCAACAAATCCCATGTGCAGACCCAAACCATCAGTGTGTTAACCTATCTCTCAATACTTTGACTTCTCTGCCCATTTTGTGGCTCTAAGCTCCAAGCCCATTTGTTTCCACTGAACATGTACATCTTAAAAAAGGAGGAAATAAAAATATAGGGTTTCATATTTTATAAAAGATTCAGTCTAAAGTTGCTGAAATAGGAGGAAATATCAAAATTGTTGGGGACAATTTTCAGCTGCAAATTAATCCATTTGGTGCTCTGGTGAGTATTTTTGACAGCAGGTTGGTTTGTATGGAATTGCATCAAATTAAACTAGAGTGTGTGTCTTCATGTCAAAGAGGGAACATGTACCCAGTAAAAAAATGTTGTTCATTGATGTGTTTTTAATAGTTTTTGGACAAAGATTGAGCTCTATGGCCAAATAAGATATATCAGTACTAATGAGTATTGTGTGTGTGTCAAAGCTTTATATTAACAAATACTTGTTAGTATTGTTGTTATTATAGGATATATCCATTGTTGGTTTGGGGCTGCACGTGGGATTGAAGAAAAATAGAGTATATCACCAGACTTTTCCTTTAATATGGTACAGCTTGAGTTTTTCTGCCTGAGGAATCAGCTGCGTTGGCTAATTACATCTCAATATGAGCCTGAACATGAACTGCTGTTGAGAAGGGCTGCAACCACCAATTGCAAGCCATTCACACATATGGACACTAACTGGGACAGCAATAGGCTGTCTATTATTTTCATACTACAGTCTAGACCTGCTCTATATGAAAAGTGCCCTGAGATAACTTCTGTTATGATTTGGCGCTATATAAATGAATTGAAATGAATTGAATTGAATAATGGAAACTTATAACTAACCAATACATTATTTAGGCTGATTTTTTAAATTTAATCAAACTTATTGTTTCAGCATTATTGTCACTCTTGCATGCATCTTTATATAACACTCTTTAATTTTGGTATCTATGCTGATATTTGCTCCTGTCCGTCACATTCACTATATCAGTCATAGAGATTATGAGAAAGAGTTAAAGTAAGAGTTGGAACAGGAAAATTTGATTTAGGAATTTTTGTATCTCTACTGTAGAAAGTGATGAATAAAAGTTTCTCATGTTGATTTATGGTGCGTATCAGTGACTGATATTTAATGATAATATATATATATAATATATATATATATATAGTCTTTAATGATAAAATATTGGAAATAATTAACATTTTTATATCACTTAGAACAACCAGTACATTTGGAAAATGTTGATGTTTGTACATGAGAAAAAATCCTCAAATCAAAACAATGAAAGTGAAAAAAAGAAACATTAATAAGCATAACCACACAAAAAAAGTTTCGATTATTTCCTTAGCCAAGCTCATGTAGCCCAAAAATGTAAATCAGTGCAATAGGACTGAAAAGCTAATTTAATCACTCAAACCCTTGTCAGATGGAGGAGAGTTTGTCTCCGGCTGCAGCCACCACAGCAGAGGAGGTCATGGCTTCATCAGTCAACGGAGGAGAGAGGGGAGGGTCTCCTGGAGACAACACTGTTGCATCAGCGGACATTCAGTGTCCTGTTGGGGCACCAACAAGACAAGAGGAGGTGACCCCTGAGGTGGAGCCCTGGGCAGCATCTGTTCCACCTGTAAGGAATGGGGTTTCCCAGGATTATATGAAAATACAGGGCTAATGCCTTTTGCTAAATATAGCTATCAAGCCAGTCCCTGCAAGGGGTATTCACAAAGCTCAGAGCTGGAAGTAACCTGCTGATCCAAACTAGCCTGTTTATATAAGTCCTGTGACCTGACCCCTAGTAATTCAGTCTAAACAGAATCAGGGTCGCTTGCTCTCATAGGCAGTATAGACCAATGCCACAATATGCAGGTTAATGAAAAAAACACATAAAGATGAATGAAAACTACCCTGGCAGTTTTTTGATTTATAGTTGTAACATTAATATTAGCTTTTGTCTCTTTTACACCTTATCTTAGTCTTTTTATGTCTCAGATAAAGCACTTTGAATTGTTGAAAAGTGCAATAGAAATAAACTTGCCTAACCACACCTTTAATGTAAATAAGATATGAGGTGAGAGTGGCCATCTGCTCATTTGATTATAACTGTATAATAATGTCTTGGTCAGGAATGGGTTCCCATCATCAGACATGACATGCTGTCTCAGAGGAAGCTCAAAGCCCAACCGCCGCTGTCTGACGCCTACCTGTATGGGATGCCTGCCAAGAGGAGGAAGGTTAGCAGTGCAGTTTATTATTGTTCAGTGTGGGTTAGTCTCCCATGACACAGGACCTTATTCCGTCAGTGGTACTGTCCTAATTATTGACACGTTTGCGCTCTGTTCTGACTCTTAAGGAAAAAAAGACTGACTTGATTGACTGACTGACTGACTGACTGACTGTGTTATCAATCCCAAAGGGAAATTTCAGTGTTACAGCAGCCACTTGACATAAATCACAAAAACAATAAGGTAGTTAAAAAACAAATACAAGGCTAAATTATAGACAATAAGTCAATAATTAAGAGACAATATTATAGATAAGTACAGTAAATGTACAGTAATTTGCAGGATTATCCTTGGAGGTTAAACAGTACATTGAATATATGTATAATAAATAATTTACACAGTTTATATACATTCGGTGTATACAGGTGTAAACAGTACTTGAAAGATCAGATGAAATATAACACATGTGATACATAATGTGATAAAAAGTCCACGTGAGCAGTCTGTCCTCTTACAAGGAAAAATTATTTTGCCAGATGAGTCCCCACTCCTGACATAGAAGACAATCACTGGACAAAGTGATGGCAACTGGCAGGAATGACTTCCTGTAGCGTTTCTCGTAACAGCGGAGCTAAAGAAGTCTCTTACTGAAAGGGCTCCACTGTTTTACCAGCAGGTAGTGGAGAGTTTGCATCATGTTCTCCATGATGTTCAACAACTTGTGCAGCATCCTCCTCTCCACAGCCAACTCTCTGGGCTCCAGAGAAGACCCCAGCACAGAGCCAGCCTTCTGGATCAGTTTCGTCAGTTTGTCCATGTCACTGGCTCTGGTGCTGCTGCCCAAGCAGACAGCAGTGAAGAATATTGCGCTGGCCACAACAGACACACATTAAAGGACCTAAGCTTCCTCAAGAAGTTTGCCCTGTCCCTTTCTGTAGACAGATTCTGTGCTGCATTTTCCAGCCCAGTCTGTTGTTGAGGTGGACTCCAAGGTATCAGTATCCTGTCACCACCTACACCTCCTCTCTAAGAATGGAAATGGTGTTTAACATACTTGTGATACTCCTGAAGTCCACCACCATCTCCTTGATCTTGGCCACATTCAGGAGCAGTTGGTTGTCCCCACACAACACTACAAAGCGGTCCACCAGGTCTCTGTAAACTGCCTCCTATCTACCCCTGACACAACCCACACCCGCAGTGTCATATGAAAACTTCTGCAGGTGACAAGAATCAGAGTTGTACTCAAAGTCAGAGGAAAGAAGAGGAAAGGTGAGAGAAAAGTCCCCTGCTGTGGTCCTGTGCTGCTGACCACCAGTTCAGACACACATCCCCGCGGCTGCAGAAAGTGTAGTCTGTCGGTCAGGTAGTCAGTAATCCAAGAGGTTGTTGAGGCGTCTACCTTCATCTTCTGGAGTTTCTCTCTCAGCAGGATGGGCGATATTGTGTTAAAGGCAGTAGAGGAGTCAAAGAACACGATTCCCACTGTGCTGCCTACGTTCGCTAGGTGAGAAATGGCTCATTGAAGCAGGTAAATGAAGGTGTCATCGACAGTTATTAAGACAGAACAAAGTTGTTGGAAGACAGAGCCAGGCTAACAGTTTCCCTCTGTGTCCAGTCCTTTTGCTAAGCTAGGCTAAAAACATCCTAGACCTATCTCTGTCCTGGATGCACAGCAATGAAACTGATATCCATATTCTCATTTCTGTAAGAAGGGAAGTCCACATATTTCCTGAAATGTCAAAATGTGCCAATCTGTTGTCAGATGGAGGAATGTGACAGTAGTGTTTCGATCCTTAGACAACCCAGTGTGAAGGACCACACCTGTCACTGTCAGACGCAGTGAGTCGAGCTGCACGTGCTGCTGGAGTCCTGCCTGTCACAGCCCCAAACAGCCTGCAGGGGGAGTTGGAGAGGCCAGAGCTGCAGGACGCATACACCAAACAGGTAGTAGACTGCCACTAAACCAATCCATGATACCATGATGTTAGTCATAAAATGATCTCGTTGATTGTCTTCTACCTTCAAACACAGGTTATGTACATGGCCTTGGATGAAGTAATACTGACAAGAGTGTACATTTAGTTTGAAAAGAAGGCAATGTGATTAGAAAATGGAAACCATGACTAATAGCACTCATACACTGCTCAAAAAAATTAAAGAAACACTTTGAAAACACATCAGATCTCAATGGGGAATAAAATCATGCTGGATATCTATACTGATATGGACTGGGTAATATGTTAGGAACGAAAGGATGCCAAATCGTTTGGTGGAAATGTAAATTATCAACCCACAGAGGGCTGAATTCAAAGACACCCCGAAAATCAAAGTGAAAATATGATGTGGCAGGCTAGTCCATTTTGCTGAAATTCCATTGCAGCAACTCAAAATGGTACTCAGTACTGTCTATTGCCCCCATGTGCTTGTATGCATGCCTGACAACGTTGGGGCATGCTCCTAAAGAGACCACGGATGATGTCCTGGAGTATCTCCTCCCGGATCTGGAACAGGGCATCACTGAGCTCCTGGACAGTCTGAGGTGCAACCTGGCAGCGTCGGATGGACCGAAACATAATGCCCCAGAGGTTTTCTATGGGATTTAGGTCAGGCAAGTGTGGGGGCCAGACAACGGTGTCAACATCATTCATCCTCCAGGAACTACCTGCATACTCTCGCCACATGAGGCCGGGCTTTGTCATGCACCAGGAGGAACCCAGGACCCATTGCACCAGCGTAGGGTCTGACAATGGGTCCAAGGATTTTATCCCGATACCTAATGGCGGTCAGGGTGCCGTTGTCTAGCCTGTAGATGTCTCTGCGTCCCTCCATGGATATGCCTCCCCGGACCATCACTGACCCACCACCAAACCATCATGCTGAACGATGTTACAGGCAGCATGACATTCTCCACGGCTTCTCCAGACCCTTTCACGTCTGTCACATGTGCTTAGGGTGAACCTGCTCTCATCTTTGAAAAGCACATGGCGCCAGCAGACCTGCCAATTCTGGTGTTCTATGGCAAATGCCAATGGAGCTCCATGGTGCCGGGCAGTGAGCACAGGGTCCACTAGAGGACATCGGGCCCTCAGGCCACCCTCATGAAGTCTGTTTCTGATTGTTTGGTCAGAGACATTCACACCAGTGGTCTGCTGGAGGTAATTTTGTAGGGCTCTGGCAGTGCTCATCCTGTTCCTCCTTGCACAAAGGAGCAGATTCCGATCCTGCTGATGGGTTAAGGACCTTCTACAGCCCTGTCCAGCTCTCCTAGAGTAACTGCCTGTGTGCTTGAATTTCCTCCATGCTCTTGAGACTGTGTTGGGAGACACAGCAAACCTTCTGGCAATGGCACGTATTGATGTGTCCCCCTGGAGGAGTTGGACTGCCTCTACAACCTCTGTAGGGTCCAGGTATCGCCTCATGCTACCAGTAGTGACACTGACCCCTAGCCAAATGCAAAACTAGTGAAAAACAGTCAGAAAAGATGAGAAGGGAAAAAATGTCAGTGGCCTCCACCTGGAAAAACATTCCTGTTTTGGGGGTCGTCTCATTGTTGCCCCTCTAGTGCACCTGTTGTTAATTTCATTAACACCAAAGCATCTGAAACTGATTTACAACCCCCTCTGCTACTTAACTGACCAGATAATATCCTAGAAGTTTAATTGACTTGATGCAATACTCTGAATAAAAAGTATTCCTTTAATTTTTTTGAGCAGTGTATGATTGGCTGGCATGGCACTGTAACTGCACACAGGCTGCAAATAACTTAACTAAAACATACTGGATCCCAAATATGAAAATTCACCTCTGCTAGAGGCTCTAATAAAAAGGGCTCTAATAAATTTCTGACCTCAAAAAATTAATATAGATTCTAAAGAGACAGACAGATTATTTTTTGAATCTGTCTTTAGCAAACTTAATGGAAGTTCAGTATTTAATCACTGGAGTGCACCTTCAGTTGAGTGAATACAATTTATGTATCCAGTGTTGTGTAATAACATTTCATTAAAAGCTTAAATGCTGTTTTCTGGTTCCTAAGTAAAAACTACTATTATGACAACATTCATCTGTTGGTGTATGTAAGGGACAGGAGTGATCATTTGTGTCTGAAAATGATTTACTGTACAGTAACCTTAACCTGGAAAACACTTCGGTAAGTCAACAGTCAGTAAACTTGTCTTAATGTTTGGAAGTTTGAAGTGAAGGATCTGTTGCTATAACATCAGCTCCAGATACATTTGAAGACAGCTCTGAAGAACTGAAAAATTCAGACTTGCATCACATCAATATGAACATCATATTTAGTTACTCACATATAAAGAAAAGGGCCCTGGAATCAAGGTATTTTACTCAACTAGTTTTAACATTAAGGTCATTCGGTTTGTAACTGTCTCTCTCTGTGTCTTGTCAGGTAAAGAGTGACATCAAAGCACGAGTGAGAAACGATCCGGACTACAACACCCAGAGGTTCCCCAACACACACCGAGCTTTCTCAATAGAAGACTCCTAGACCTCTACAGCCATGTGCTACAGAGGAGCAAGGCCAGGTCCAGAAAAGGATCTGTCCACACTACCTGCATCATGGAACTCTGGAACATGAAGTATGGTAGCCTCCCAGTGTAAACGTGGCATGAAAGGATGACAGCTGCTGATTTCACTGAATGATTACTGCTGCCCTTGCTGTAGTTTGGTTAGAACGGAAAAACTTGCAGACTGTGGACCCCCCAAGGCACATGGTTTGAGGAACTGTGAGCTCTTTGAGTCACCTCATGATAAAACATTCCCTGTGCTCTCTGACATCTCTGAGAAACTAATGATGGAATCAGTTAGTGAAGTGTCAGAGTACTAAACACTGAATATAAGACAAGATCTGACAACAGCAGCTAAGTACAGAAAAGGACTGGGGCCACAGGAAAAAATGAAATTATCTGGAGAACTGATCCTCTTCTGTAGGTCTATAACAGTCTTAGCATCATAGCTTGAGAATACCACCAAGTATTTGCACTATTATATATCTGTAAAGGGCGACATTGTAAATTAGTGCAAATTGTACAAAGTAAATTATGTCATAGAGCTTTGTCAGTGTCTGGCTTCTAGTGTTGTTTGCTATGACATCAGATTTTTATTTTTTAGGCTCATGACTTTACATATTAAAATAAACACTGATGATTAGTTCATGTTTGTATTTGATGGCATTATCTTTATCATTGACACTGTTTGTTAAAAAGGTACTTTAGTGATGTAGAACGCAGTCTTTAACCATGTGTTCAACTGAAGTATAAATAATATGCCACAGCCTGATTGTGTTGTTGGTACAAGTGTGTGATGTCTGTGTTAAGAATAGCTGCAGTAAGTAGAGGTTTGTCAAACCGTGAATGTTTATTCTGTGCATGTTAACATCCCTGAAATAAATTAACTTCAAAATCAATGTTTCAGAACTGCTTTATTTACAAAGAATCTCAGGTTTAGAGTTTCACAGTGGTTTCCAACAACAGTGACAAGGGGTCGCTAAGAGAAATGTGTGCGGTCACAAGATGAGACACGATAGGAAATAAGAAAACAGGACTGAGTGTCTACAGGCATGCAGCAGCTCTGTGAGGTTCTAACATTCCATAAAGACATGCCATACTGTGGTGTGTCTGCACAGAAAGCATTTCAGCATTTTACACTCATCTGTGTTAGTGTCAGACGGAACAGATGCTCCTGTTTTAATCAACATGAGTTTGCCTGTCTTTCCTGTGCTGAAAGTCTCTCTCCTGCATCGTGCTGCACATTGCCTGGACATTTCAACCTTTCTGCACTCTTTCCTGACTGAAGACGTATTATTACTTCTAACTGACACTAAACATGCCAATCTGCATCTGTATGGGGGGGGGGGTCACTTCTATGGTAATCTTCAAAATATTAACCATTAACTGATAATGTCACACGCTAGTGACAATGCAGAATCCGTATTTTCCTGCCAGAATAATATTGACATTTCCTGGCCCATCATTTGGACCGTAGTCGGGATGCACAGGGGAGACTTAATGTTCTCCTCCAGGGCCGAAGTCGGCTGACTTTGGGGCTAACCCCCCTTTACTTAAATCAGCAGGTGGCAAGCAAGATGCGGGAACTTGGCTTGGGTCTTGAGGATTTGTAGCATTTACTTACTGACAAATAGCCTAAAGAAGCTACGCTACTTGCATAACAATGTCATCTCAAACTTCTCAAACTTAGTACAGATCTTGCATAGAGAACCCTACACCTTGTTTAACAGAAAGGAAAGGATGTCACGTTGACAAAGGTAAGACAACTTCGATTTGAGATGATAACAGTGTAATTTGCTAGTTTACTTGCTACTGCTACCTCTTAATGCTTAAGAACAAAAGACTGTTTAAGTAATTACCTCAACCAAGGAGGTTATGTTTTCCCCCATGTCTGTTTGTTGGTTTGTTTGGTGGTATATTTTTGAGCAAGATTACACAAAAAGTATTAAATTCAATTCAATTTTATTCATATAGCGAGATAGAGAGGGATAGGGGGGCACAAGAGAACATAGCACAATACAGGTTACACATAAAGATGTATAATAATAATAAGACTAATAATAAAACTAAAAACTATAATAATAAGACTAAATATAATAATGGTAATGATAATAATAATATTTGAAGCAGTGGGTGTTGAGCAGGATCATGGGAGCAGTAGGTGGTTTGCAGTCACAGATCCAGACTCTGCAGCTCCAGAGGCAGAAATACCTGCAGAAAGTGACAGAAGGAGAGAGGAGAGAAATGAGAGAGACAAGAAAGCACAAAACTACGAGAGAGAGAAGACGGCAAGTAAGTAACAAGCATTGATGGGAAATTAATGCGTACAGATGTAGAGGGAGAGGAGTAGAGAGGAGCTTGGTTCATCATGGGAAGTCCTCCAGCAGTCTAGGCCTAAAGCAGCATAACTAGGGGTTGGTTCAAGACAAGCCTGAGCCAGCCCTAACTATAAGCTTTATCACAAAGGAAGGTTTTAAGCCTACTCTCAAATGTGGAGAGGGTGTCTGCCACCCTGACCCAAACTGGAAGATGGTCTGAATCCTGATCATTTAATATGAATTTAAATATTTTTCTATAATGTTTGGTGTATGTTGTTTGACATTGGACTTGGCTGAGGTCTGCGCTCTACTGAGTGCCATTGTAGCTTTCTAATGCGCAAATACAATTTTCATACACATCTGCGCGCGTATATAATAATCATAACCGATCGCAGAACGGTAGAAGCTGAGTCAGGACAACTTGACAAGCACACTTGTCTGTAGCTAGCTATAGCTAGTCACCAGTCAAAGGTCCTGGGATTATCCACATGTGCACACTAAAAATTCCAAAAAATCCCGCTCCCTCCTCTGCTTATAAAGCCCCAGCCGTTGTCAACGTGACAGAGTCACACCCACGATAATGATAGAAACAATAGACGTAAAGGCTCGTTGTCAAACTAGCTTGCAGAGACACTTGCATACTGCGGCCACACATGCACTTTTTGTCTCCCGGTAGCTAGCTATTGACCAGCTTGTCTACTGTAGTAGGTGCTCTTGTTAAACTGACAACTGGTGCAGATGGAAACATATCTTTAAGAATTGGATCACTTTCTATGATTTCCCAGTTATTGTTGATTATTTCCTTTATTTTATTTGCTCTTGTGTTGTACTTTGTCATAAAGCATACCTTTTGTTGTTCCTCTGCTTCCTTTTGTTTCTCCTGCAGAAGATCATGTCTTCTCAATGTCTTAGCTTTGGTATAGGCCTTGTTAATAGTATTCGTTTTGTAGCTTCTAATTGGAAACAGTGTTGGCATTTCTTTAGCTTTAGCTTCAGACTCTGGCTCTTGATCACTGATCCTCTTCAGACATTGAAATTGTCCATATGGAATGTTCTTTTTTTTTTTTTGAAAGCTATCTTCTCGAAGCAATTTATTTCAGTTTGCTTATGAAAAACAATAGTATGGAGTATGTGCTGTCTGTCATTGTGTTTCATTATGGCAGGGTCCGAAAAAAAAACAGTCTGTTCTAATTCTAACTGGAGCTCAGTTTCAAGTTGTCATTTGTAGTGTTCAAATATCCATGAAATTATATTAGTTCTTGTTTAGTACCTGAAAAAATAAATATAAGGTCATCTATTTATTGGCCATAAAACTTGATCTTATCTTTGAACTGGTTGTGGGGAGAATATATACTGTATACTGATCCTCCCATAGGCCCATGAATAAAGCGGCCAAGCTCGGTGTATAACAAGCTCCCATAGCTGTGCCTTCCCATTGTTGATATTAGATCATCTTGAAAAAGGATAACATCATTTTTAAGGGTCCATTCAGTAAGTGTTAATGTGAATTCAGTAGATGGTATACTTCCTGTAGGGCATCTATTCAGGAAGTGAGAAAGTGCTTGTACGCGTTCTTTGTGCTATGTATTGGTATATAAGACTTCCACATCCATCGTGGCTAGGAAACAGGATGTGGCCTCAACCATATTCTTAATAATCTTAATGTTACCAATTGGATTGGACTTTCCCCGATAAAAAATCCCGTAGTGTGAAGAACAGTGATGGAAAATCCTGTAGTGTGAAAGGAACAGAAATGGAACAACGTCATACAATAAGAAAGATGCGACACTGCCATAGGTTTCTGTTGTATTCACAGAATACGGAAGCGACGCATCTTGGTGCGACTGGGGGATATTTGCAGCAATCTTCAGTAAATATTAACACATAATGTGCATTGATTACTACGTTCACTACACTTATAGTAGCATTTTTTTCTGGGAATTGTTGGAGAGACAGCATTAAAAAGTTTTTCTGTGTTTAATTTTTTGAGGGAAGGGGGATTGGTCCCATAACGCAGAATACATTTACAGTATGTATGCATTAATATTTTTTCTCATACTTTTATGGTCATAATTACCTACATCCTAATGTTATCTTATGTTAAGAAATTCACATTAACATGCACAACAAGTGAATATAAGTGCATGCACGCAACTGCTCAATTTAAGCCAAGAAAGAAGTTTGGTCAATAGTGCAAAATTAACAAGACAACAAAGTGCATGATAGCAAAAACAGTCAAACTCCACAACACGAGTAATGCTACAGTTACTAAAAGAGAATTTTTAGATGAGGTCATTCCACTGCTGGGAGCAGACAGCGGGAAGATGTATTCAGATCCTTGGCTTAAATAAAAATACTAATACCACACTGTTAAAATACTCAACTACAAGTAAAAGTCCTGCATTGAAAACCTCACCTAAGTATTGTAAGAATTAGCAGCAAAATTTCCTTTAAGCATCTAAAGTAAAAGTACTCATTGCGCGCTAAAATGGTCCCAGTCAATGTTTTACTATTATATATATTGTTTTGGATTAATATTACTGCTGCATTAATGTGTATGTCGCACTAAGGGTGAGCTAATTTGAACTACTTTATATATGATCGGTTAGTTTAATCTACAGTAATGCATCATTTTCTATAAGATCATCATATGTTTGTAGCATCGCTGTCCTGTGAGAACCATGTATTTCTAAAAAGACAACTTTTCGTGAGCTAAGAAAAACAGCCTTGTTTCAACTTTGTGTCAATGCATTTTCAAGCTAATCAAAGAGGGTTTTTTAAATTTTGTATTTATCTTAAGGAGTAGGAAATTTTTCTCAACCCACAAAAGAACACGTAATCCTTGAGTTTATCACAAACTTTGAAAATCATCAAATTCAGAGATACGTGGTTTTCTATGAACAGGAAGAGTATGAAAAATTGTAATCTTAACTAGTAACTCAGACAAATGTTGTGCAGTAAAAAGTACAATATTTGCCTCTGTAGTGGAGTAGAAGTATAAAGTTGCGCTAAAGGGAAATACTCAAGTAAAGTATAAGTACTTCAAATTTGTACTTAAGGTCAGTACTTGAGTAAATTAGGGTCTCAAGTCCTAACACACAGTGAAATAACAAGCTACATGGCAAGCCATGGGACCCTGCCATAAGGAAAAATAAATCAATAAGTGACCTGATCGATCAATCGACAACAAAGTCAAAGTAGACCTGCATCTTAGAAATATATATTAGACATATAACAAGAATAATCTTGACATACCCAAACTATCCCCTCTGAAATGGCGATCTTGTTAACTGACTACGTAGCCCTTTCACGCTCTTATGCAGCAGGTGTGGAATTGGGCATGTTGAGCTCGGGCGCATACCTAACCACTGTGCTGAAGGACAGAGCCAAAATAATAAAAATTTTTGTCATCGTCCAAATACATAGTGACCTTTCTGTATAAATTTTAAACCGACTTTACACCTGCAGGCCAACCCAACACCTAAACTTCTCCTTCCATCACTGTGGCTCAGGAGGTAGAGTGGGTCATCCAGTAACCGGTTGTTCGATCCCTGGCACCTCCAGTTGACAAGTTGAAGTGTCCATGGGCAAAATACTGGAGCCCTAATTGCTCCCTAGTCTTGATAAGACTGGAAATTTACAATTTACCATCCAATTACAAGGGTTCAGACATTTTGGATAGGGGTGTGATCCTTACCATCAGGTGGTAAAATTTCAGCAGGTTCAGCAGTTTATAAAAATGACTACCTTTCTAATGATCACAGGTTTCGTTGTCCCCTCCACTCGTGTACAAATAACAATGTTAGCTTTGTAGCAGTAGCTTGCAATGTAATTCAATTCATTTTTATTTATGTAGCACCAAATCATAACAAAGGTTATCTCATGAGGGAGGAAAGGGAACATAGCACAGTACAGGTACAACATAACAATGTATAATAATGAGACTAATGGTAAAACTAATAATTATAATAATAGGGCTCATAATAATACTAATAAAACTAAATATAATAATAATAATGATAATCATAATAATGGAAGCAGTGGGTGTGGAGCAGGATCAAGGGAGAGAGAAGTCAAGTTAGTAGCAAGCATTAATGGGATATGGTTGTACTCTGTCTCTATCTCTATCTAACTCTGATCTCTATTTTTGATTTGAGACTAACAAAACTCACCTCTAGCTCAAGCAGCAAAATGTATAAGCCATGCTGATTCTGACTTCTCAGCCATAACTTCATCCATTTTTCTTTCTCATATTTTGTTTTTTCTTTGCAAAACATAGCACTAGGGATGGTCATTTTGAAGCGAGGCTCCTTTGAAGCTCCTTTCACTTGAATGAAGCAGACTGTTTTGAACCAGTGTGCCGAAGCTTGTATCAAACTGCCTTTGCCATGTAACTAATGATGTCTGAAGCTTCAAACATCACTGAACCACCGGGGTGGGTGGGGAGGGGTTTGAACAGTTAGAACATTTGGCGCTGTCCCACAATCCACAAGATAAAAGGGACGTGAAGGAAGCAGTTGACTATTTGATACCCTAGACACATTCAGTGAGATTGTCCGTGATGTATCGTGGAGAGTACTGGGTGAAAGAGAGGATCACGAGTGTGGGAACATTTCAACCTGTTATCCCCCAATAAAGTAAATAAAACTGTGCTCATCTGAAATGAATATTTTTAGCCATCTTTTAAATGCAATAATTAAGATTATGCTGGAAGTCTTCCTTTCAGTAAGTGTTATTCTTATGTCTTTCCTATTTATTTTATTGACAAATGTCTCATTTATTATATTTTTTATACACCAATGTAAATATCCATAATAGCACTATCACTAAGTCTTTTATGCCATAGGATGAAATATTCACACAATTGTCTACATTAGTGTCCAGACAACAGCTGGATGACACCTTACTGGAAATGGTTGTCAAGAAACCGTCTAAAGCCCAGCACCGAGGAGCAAATTCTATTTTTAAATAAAAACCTTCAGTGAAAACATAAATACACTTTTCCACAACCACAAAGTGCCCCACATTCACAAGCCATATGATGACATATGCCATATTGTTTCCATTTATTGCAGCAAATTACAATTGAACCCATTTATGCATTTGCATGATATTGTACATTTGTGCACTTGGGAATGATCAGGTATAGTGTAGCGCTATAATGAATTAATGATCATTATCAAAACACCAAAAACACCTTAATGGGTGCTGTAATTTCTGCAAATCACAAGATGTTGATGTGCTTTCTTTCTTCAAAGCTTAAAGCTTCAACTCTTTTTCTGACACAATCAAGAAATCTCAGAAGCTTCATGAGGGTTCATCTGTCCATCCGTACATAGCACTCATAAGAGCAACCTGCTAACGAGGAAAGTCAGCCTCCACGTTTGTTTTGCTCTGAAGTCGCAAGTTTCTGAGATCCAAAGTCCCTGGAATCAGGGATCTGAAATCGGTAAACGCCAAGTGTGTGGTCCTGCATCTTGACACTCTGGTGTGTGTGTTCTTACAATTATTAAAAATTAGTAAAATCTGTCGTTACGTCTGTGGTCTCCCATGTTTTTAAAATCGGTTAAGATTTTAAAATCCTCTTTGGTGCACAACCAAACCTAAGAACAAAGTCCAGCTGAGGTTGATTGGAAGGACATTAGTGTTACAGGAATTTACTTTAGTAATAAACCAAAGTATTAGACATTTGACCAGACGATGGTCCTAGAAAAAGAGTTAGAGGATCACCAAAGTTATTGGGATTCATCCTCTGACTGACTACTCAGCTAAAGTTAGAATGCATTTTTGAGCTGCGACTGTGGGTTTTGTCAAGGATTTTAGTTGCTCTGCAAAGAATCGCTTCATGGACAGGACTGATTAGAGCGATCATTCTCTCATTCTTCCAACATACTGTATAACCTCAAAAATCTAATGATGAAAAAAATGACTTGATAGAATCACTTATACTGTATAAATTATTATTTTTTCTAGGATCTGGTGAGACTCTGACTATCTACTTGGGAGAAGGAATGTGCTCAGCAACATTTTTAGTAAGCTGTTAGTTAGATTGTAAGACATCTTGTATACAAAGTTGACCATTTGTCCTGAGGGTGGTGCAAAAGGAAATATCTGTGTTGTCCAAAAACTGGAAGGGAAGGGTACATCCTCTGGGGAGCATGAATGTGAGCAGCAACTTTCAAGGCAAATTTGTGCATTAGATTTTAGGATTTCTTGCGTGCAATTGGAAAATCAGAGCTGGCAGTGGTGCTAAAGGAAAGGTCTAAGGGCCATCGTCTGGAACCATGAATATCCACAGCAAATGTAATGTCAGTCTGGTCTAGTTGTTATGATATCCTCCTCTGGACCAAAGTGGACACACACAGACTGGCATCACCATCACCATGATGAATAAATGATAAATAAAGGGAACACTGATCACTGTTAATCATAAGTTTGTTTATTCACACAACCAGGATTCACAAGTTATGGCAGCAGTATATATGGAAATTAAGCAACACAGAAACTGACGAATCATGTTTATATAGAGATATGACTGACAAATACACACTGGAAAATGTTCATTCCCTGACATACCATAGCTACGGTTACATCATGCTTTATTGCTCATTTTCAAGAAGCACTAAATGTTAATCAAGCTGTGTGAAACTTTACAGTGAAATCACAACAAATGCTTGAGCACCCACCATGAGTATGTACACCTACTCATTTAGGCACAACTTCACAACCAAATTAAGCGTTCAACAGAAACTGATCCTATACAAAGGTTTTTTTGCATTTAGCAATCTGGTCAAACAGGTGCTTTTTTTCTCACATTTAGTACAGGTCCAGATACACTTGGAGGCTTTCAACACACTATAGTTTATAACCATCTATAACCATGTATTCCTATTGAGTAACTTCAGTCAGCAAGTCTCTATTCATTTGTATTCCACAGAGCCGAGCAGCAAGCGTTTCATCTGTCTAGTTTTTGTTGGGATTACAAAAATGCCTTAGGTTTTTCAGCACATTGTCTGAGATTCCCAGCTACTAAGCTACTGCTCTGACTGGGTGTCAAGCTATAAGAGGGCTGACTGATTAATTTCCAGTCCACTGTCTACAGATACAAAGAGCTCAGAGTAGAAGATATTTGAGCTGATTTAGCCCTAATATTCCCCTCCATAGAATCAATGGTTAGATCCTATGTTCACTACGGAATAACTCAAGGCCTGTACAGATTGCATTTTCACACAAACAAGGGAACCCCAAGTATATTAAACCTTTTTGATATTTGTGAGTGTCTTAAATAAATGTCACTGCATTGCAACACTGACAGAAACATAAACTATGGGAAGCTGAAAAAGGACTTTTGACATTGCAGGGTGAGACAAGATGAAACATTTAAATGGGGATAATGGTGCACTTCCTCTCCGTCTTGCACTTGCTTGCTCACACACAAAGTGACGGGGGGTAGTTGTATGAAGAACTGTTGGGAACTGTTAAAAGTATAGTTACCCCTGAACAGTGTTAAACTCTCTCCTCCTATACATTTCCAATATCAGAATTGGGTAGGATGCCTTTGACAACTTCCTTAACTCTCCAACACAGACAATCTAACAATTATGCCCGCTTCACGCAGTGACTGGTCAGGTGTGTGGAGCATGAATGTATTAAGAAAATCTTAATATTGCATTCCAAGATGGTGCCCAGTTCATTCCTATGAAAGCTGCTCAAAGGGCACATACGCCGAAGACATTTTCAGACTTCCATGCTTTTGTGCCCATAGAGCATGCTCACTAGAGTCCTTGTCCAGCCGAGCCGGTTGACAGACTTCCTCTGGCAGAGCAAACTGTTGGCTTCCTGTATATAAATGGGATAAAATAATTTAGTGATACGGCTCTGATACAAAGAGCCATTTTAGAGCAATTGTGTCGCTCAGAAAAAAAAATTTGCCGTTTTACAGCTGCTCCCTTTGTCATGTTTGTGTTATGGACGTCACTACTGAGTGTGGCCACTTCACCAAGCCCAGCACTGTTCCAGGTTAAAACTTACCTCTCATGTTTTTTTGTTTTGTTTTTTTTTTTGTTTTTTAAACATTCATCACATTTCTGGCACTTTTCATGTGAACAACTGAGTGCAACACCACAAATACCTTCCAGGAAAGATTTGTGCATTCCATTGCTTCTAGACTACAGACACACAAAACACACATAATTCTTGAGATTTCAGAGATGCAGTGGGATGCAGCCATAATTATTTAATTATGAGTACTTACTAATTGTTCTATTTTCTGGTGTGTTTGTGATTTAATAGCATATAATCTGTACAATGTCTATGAGTGACAAAGTCTGATTTGAACATCTGTCAGGATTTTTAAACTCCTTTAATCTGAGTTTGATCAGTGTGTCCCTCTGTGAGCATATTTACTGAAATGTATTAAACCAAAAGTTCCAACAAAGGCACAACATTGCCATCATACACATCTCCTGTTGAAGCAGCAGTGGTTTACACAAATAGGCCTTGTAGATTTAGTAAATATAACTTCTTTGATCAGCAGTATCACATTCGTAACACTCTTCCACCAGAAAATCTGTTACTGTACCAAGACGTTTCAAATAGTTTCTGTAATGATAGTAAGAAGAGTCAAAATGGATTTTTCACAAGTTTCAGTCTTTGTAAATTTAAAGTTCAAGTCATGTTTGTGTGCTGAAAGGCCCACGTCACACCAGTCTGTGTGTATTCTTCTTTTATCTAACTTTACTATACATGTGCTGGGACTGCTAAGTGGGGGGAGACAGACAGGCAGAAGCCACTGCAAGAAACTGAAAATGTCCGAGGTCAAACTTTGGCAAGTTTCTTTCTCACTCCTGTTCAAACAGGCTAGTTATGTTTCATGAAACAGTTTAATAGTCTTTGAGTTGATTCTCAAAATACCACAACACTGTGAAATCAAATATTCTTATGTGTGAGAATTTTGCCTTTGGAAAAGGTACTTTGTGATGTATTCTTTGTTCAGTGACACAGATTAAGATATTAGGTCTGCATTTTGCAAGCTGTCTGTTGAAGTCAGAAACCCTCCAAGCTTTGCTGGGACCAGGCTCAGGTTTGATACTGACGTGGAGTATTTAAAGGAATAATTTACCATTTTGGAAAATGCGCTTTTTGACAGTAAAATGAAAGGATAGATCAATCTGATGCCTGTGTGTTAAGTACAAAGCTTCAAGCCAGGACGTGGTTAGCCTAGCTTTGCATAAAGACTGGAAGCAGGGGGAAACAGCTAGCCTGGATCTGTCCAAAGTTCAAAATACACCAACATCTCTGAAGAACACGTATCTTATTAGTTTATCGTGTTTACAAACAAATAACAATAACAGACAGTCTGTGGTTTTGGTTCAAGTTATGCACTGTAACAATTTCTTGATGAACAACAGCTGGGTGCAGTGACACTGTGCAGCTTCCTGTCTGGATTCATAGTGAGGTTTCCAGGTTTGGTACCATCAGAGATCAAAACCAAAACCTGTGCTCCCCAACAGACAAGTACAGAAGTACTGAGCGATATATTGATAAACTATTTTTTTGTCAAGAAATAGTTCCAGCATGCAGCTCTCCCTAAAAACAAGAACAGACTCCATCTGCATACTTTGGGGGTTATTTGCTACATTTCTCTTTAAAATTTGGTAGTTTTTTTTTTTTTTTTTTTTAAATTTGAACAAAAGTTCGTCTGTTATTACAGCTGGCTGGAATGACTGGAAGGGATTACAGCCATGTGACACTTGGACCCTGTGTACAGATTAACCAATAATAGCTAAACTACAATTAAGTAAAGGAAAACCACTTTGAGGTCTTGACTTTGTATTTAATTCGTTGTTAACTATATAAGTTTTAGAATAGAAAGCTTAACCTTCTATTTTAATGTATTCCTATGTAGAAAATGAATTTAACTTTTCAGTCACATGGACCTTGGACACATTGTTGATTCCAGTGGCTGTTATTCCTCTAATGGTCATCCTGGGGTCAGTTTTTGCTCTGTCGAAGCGAGGACAGGAGGAGGGGTAGCAGGTTGAGAGCAGGTCGATGATCCTGGACCCCCAGAGCTACCAGAGCCCCTGCGAGAAGGGAAGATACTCTGGACAGGACAGGGGGCTGAGCTGGCATCACCTTTAACACACAGAGACGACTATCAAACAGGAAGCTGGGCATGATGCACAAAACATCTGTCCAGATAGTCATTGGCTGATTGACTTGTGTTGTCAAACAACAGAAAAGTATGAAATAATAACTAAAACACGGCCCATTAATACTACATGTTAACAGCAGTCACTCCCAAGCCATTTCCAAGCTGCTGCTCTGCACTGCCAAATTCCTGATTTTATAACTGCAACATTTTCTGACAAAATCCCAATACACATTAGTTAAATACAACGGCTATGCTGGGATTTCGGCTATATTTACTTGAAAATTATCATTCAGAGAGAAAGTTAGAAGCTGATTCACATCTATGTCAGCTGCCATGTGGTCAATTGAATGAGTCGCATAGAATTCCTGCAGAGGGAAAGCCTGACCTTGCACTCGCAGGGCAATAGTGGTGACTCAAAGATCTGTCCAAAAAGTTGCTAGATTTGTTGCTAGGTTTTTTTTTGTTTTTCTTTTGTTTTTAAAGTCACAAAAGGGTCTGAAGTCGGTAAAACAAGTGACAAAGGCTTTAAGTTGCCAACACTACCTGTAAACACTCCCTTGGTGATGTAAGAGAAGCTGTTTGCGCCAATTCATTTGAAAGGGCAAAAGCAAATGGGAACATCTGGCCGACCAGTGGTGTGACTTCATCACTCAGTCAGTAAGTTGGTCAGTCAGTCATGGACATTTGCATTTGTAAGGCTGGCTTCGCTGCTGTGGTTCAGCCGAAAAGCACTGGAAAGGGTTAAGAGGCCCTGCTCTATACCACTCAAAAAAATCCACTGTATCAACTTGTAAATGTCAGCAGGTACTTAATGAGAGTTAGCTGCTTACCTTTTCAACTTTATGACAATGAATGAGTCCATTCTGTCCAATGTAAAAAGTAGAGAATGCATCATATGACCTATAACAGATCAAAGTTAGATTATATACCATTATGACAAAACACTTAAAACACTTAACACTTGTAAATATACATCTGTATGATGTATATTTACCAAAGCAAAGGCTTGGAAAACAGTTAATTAAAATTTCAGTCCTCTAAACTAAACCTAGTGACATCTGTAGCAGCACCAGCTATTATCTGGATATACTGTGTTACCTGTAAAGGTGAGATTTGTCTTTGCGATAGAAGCGCAGCAGTAGAGAGTGGACGGGAAGGCCCCTGATCCTCCAGCGAGCCTTAATGGTCCCGTCCTCCATGTGCTTGGTAAGCTTCAGCACCTCCAGCCGAGCCTCAGCATAGTAACAAAGACACAGTAGGCGCCATAGGGAGAGGGTGAAGTGATACAGCACACGGCCTCTAAATCAACACACACAACAAAAGTCACACAGGTAGTGATACAATCAGAGAATGCAAACCCCTAGACAATCTTTGGTCAGCATGAGAGTTTCTGTAATAATGCATCACCATTATTCCCAAATTGAACAAGCAGATTCACCTGGTCTTGGTATTCATGAGGCCATTGATGAATTCCATGTCATTTGAGTACATGGTGTAATCATGGTTCTTTATAAAGAAACTTGGAAGCTGCAAAACAAACACAGAAAATTCATTCTCTGATGTTGAAGTATAACTTTTCAATAAGTTACTAGTTCACTCATTGTGTATTAAGTACAAATACAGTCTAAAGCATTCTCACACAAGAACCTGACAATAAATTCAATCTCTATGAAGCTTATAATTATAGAAGAAGCTGTTATGGCAATCCCTTTTGCATACAATTGCCTTATATATCACTATATGCAGACATTCAGTCAGACAAAGAGCATTGTCACAGCAAGAGCACAATTCATACACAAGCTTCACAACAAATGGGTTTTAATGTGAAAACAGAACTAGTCCTATGATGCGAAGCCATCTCAGAAAGCCACAGCAAGGTTAACCAATGTTCCCAAATGTTCACCTTTAATTTTTTATCTAAAAATAGATTTTAATACATTTTAAAGTCAGTATGAAACATTGGAAGGATGAAATATATAGAGGAGCTGACACAACTGTAATTGTAATTTGTTCTACAGTAAAGAGCCAACCTTGGAACAGAACCTTTCTCAACAATATAGTTGGTAAGGATGGTAGTTCTTAAGAAAACAATGTGATATCATGACTTTGTCTATTTTAGTACGTCTTACTCTTGTATTGTTGCACCTTATTATTTGGAATATTAGAAGATTAAAATTAGAGTTTGAAGAGTTTATACAAACACTACAGGAGCTATGTAGTTCAGCAGTCTGGTTATAGTTTGTAAGACCATACAGTGCATTCATTAAGTATTCAGAGCTCTTCACTTTTTTCACATTTTGTTATGTTGCAGCCTTATGCTAAAATCATTTTCCCCTCATCAATCTACACTTAATATCCCATAACAACAAATCAAAAAAGTATTTAGAAATTTTTGCTAATTTATGTAAAAGGAAAAATGGAAATATCACACTGACATAAGTATTCAGAACCTTTACTCAGTACTTTAGATTTTCTGCCATTCTTCTCTGCAGATCCTCTCAAGCTCTTTCAGGTTGGATGGGGACTGTCAGGGGACATACATTTCCAGTCTCTCCACAGAGATGTTCGTTTGGGTTCAAGTCAGGACTCTAGCTGGGCTACTCAAGGAAATTCACAGAGTTGTCCCTAAGCCAACTCCTGTAATGTCTTGTCTGCATGCTTATATCTCTGTACTTTGCTCCGTTCAGCTTTCCCTCAACCCTTACCAGTCTCCCAGCCACTGCTGCTGAAAAAAAACCCCAAAACATGATGCTGCAACCACTGTTGGGATGGTATTGTGCAGGTGATGAGTGGTGCATGGTTTCCACCAGACATGATACTTAGAATTTAGGCCGAAGAGTTCCATCTTGGTTTCATCAGACCAGAGAATCTTCTATCTCTTTTTTGAAACTCCAAGCAGGTTTTCATGTGTCTTTCACTGAGGAGAGGATTCTGTCTGCCATAAAGCCCAGATTGGTGGAGTGTCGCAGTGATGGTTGTCCTCCTGGAAGTTTCTCCCATCTCCACACAGGATCTCTGGAGCTCATCCAGAATGATCATCAGGTTCATGGTCACCTCTCGTACCAAGGCCCTTCTTCCCTGATTGCTCTGTTTGGCTGGTTGGCCAACTCTAGGAAGAATCCTGGTTGTTCCAAACTTCTTCCAATGCGGCAGAAATTTCTTGTAGCCTTCCCCAGATCTCTACCTCGAGACGATCATTTCTCTGAGCTCTGCAGGCACTTCCTTTGACCTAATGGTGTGGTTTTTCCTCTGATCTGCATTGCCAGCTGTGAGACCTTATATAGACAGTTGTGTGCCTTTCCAAATCATGCCCAATCAGTTGAACTTACAACAGGTGGACACCAATCAAACTGTAGAAACATCTCAAATATGATCAAGAGAAATGGGAGGCACCTGAGCTAAATTTCAAGTGTCATAGCAAAGGGTCTGAATACTTACTGTATGTCAATGTGATGTCTTGATTTTCCTTTTTAATAAATTTGCAAAAATTTCTAAAATTCTGTTTGCACTTAGTCATTATGGGGCATTGAGTGTAGATTGATGAAGGAAAAAATGAATTTACACGATTTTAGCATAAGGCTGCAAGATGACAAAATGTGAAAAAAAGTGATGGGATCTAAATACTTTCTGACTGCACTTATAATGAAGATGAGTAAGGCCTCTTCCCTTCTGCAGCTGTCCTAAGGATATGCAGTATAGTGCACTGATGAGTGCAAAGCACTAGATCTTGTGGGCACCAACTGTGTGGACATCTTCAAGTGCACCTGCTATTTTTTGTTCATGTATTTGCACTACGCACAGAAGGGCTGGGTAAACTGGAATATAGATCAGAGGGTGTAGTGATTAATAAATATATTCTAAGCCAGTCACATTACTCGTATCATAGCACTGAAACAGCTGAGCCAATCACAGTGGACAACAACAGGTCAGAAAATGCATTTTATAATGCATTTCAAGAAAAAAATAAAGTTTTGTTAAAAGAAAATTGGAAAGCAACCAATGATGCACAGAATTAACATTGTTTCTCCTACATGCATTGATTATGAACACCTCTGCTGAAATTTCACATGGTTCATTAATATTAAGGACAAAACGTAAACGCTAGTACGAAACTAGGGGAACCTACCACACACCTACAAATACACGCATGCACGAGCAGTGACGTCACCATTTAGCAGTCCAACATAGGCTGTTGGTGAGTTCGTGTGCAGCTAGCCAATTTACTCGAGAGAAAAGGCGACAAGGTAGACCTACCTTCCTCTCCTAAAGAAAAGCCTTTTACTTAGCTAACTTCTTCGTTAATGCCCGATGGGGTCTTTCTGACTGAAATGTTGGATTTATAATCATAGGAAATATTCAACAGTGTGTGGATAATTTGTAATCTAATAAACGCCACTAGAGGGTTTAGTTTTCATTTCCAGTTAGCATTACAAAGTCTCCTCAGGTTATTCTGAACTGCAGTGATGGAACAAAAGAGTGTAAAAGCATTGACATTGACAGGAATCCTCTCTGTAATGATAGAATCTTTGTGCAATTAATATGAAGCTATAATGGTCAATATCTAGTTATTGATTGTGGTAAGCTCTCCCTCCGTTTGTTAGAATCTGTTTTTTAAGACCATAGTGAAAAATGAAAAGCCTGGAACAGCAAAACGATTTGACTGATCTGTAAAAACATCTATTGTGCTTTATTTTTCGTCACTTTATTGTATACTCTTGTTCATATCGGGATCGTGTAGGAATAATGACTCAGATTTTCCTTGTGATCTGACTGGTCAGTGGTCGGGCTGTTGGCAGGTTTTGATCTGATCCTCTGAAGTTAATCTGCTCCGGAGCAGGTTATCCGTGCAGCATAGGTTACATAGGTTAAAAGAGATAACAGAAAACCTGAGTTAGGCAGAAAGACAGCTGGATAACCCACTAATCTTACTCTGCAGTACAGGCCACTGGTGTCATTTGTTTGTGATTGAACCAAAGTAAACACAATTGAAGCCCGTGTGTAATGGCGTGGCACTTTTCAAACCTGAGGCTTCAGCTTTATCACACATTTCTAAATAATCTATCCCACATTTATGAATCACATTTATAATGATATTGCATATTAATATTTATCACAGAGTCATCCTGCTGCCTTCAGATGGTTGCAGGGATTTAATGAACTGAAGGAGAATTTTCATACAGTATAAAGCCACTCTGGACAACAGATACTGTAAATATCAACCATATTCATTTGTAGATAAATGCTGACTGCTTTACCAACATTGCTGTTATAATCACATTAAACATTTTTGGATGTTGATTTAAATGCATCTACCGGTTATAAAATGTTCTAATAAAATAGTAAAAATAAAATAATAAGTCTAAAATACAAGTCTATTATCAGTGCAAGACCCAATTTAAACCAAAATACCAACAACTTGCTTTAACCTGCCTAACTTGAATAAACCTCCCATCTCCCCTCCCACTCACAGCCATGGCATAGGCCAATATGTCAGGTACGGGCACTTGTAAAAATGAACTAAAGCATGAACGGGACATGGCGTGAAACAATCATGAGAGCTTTTTTGGCTAGTAAGCAACAGCAGGGTGAGCCCCGTTAATGCAAATGTACGTCACCGAGTGACTAAGTGATGAAGTTACACCATTGGTCAGCCGAATGCTGCCTGACTGCTTGCTGAAGTTACACCACTGGTCGCCCGGCTGAATGTTTGCATTTCCCCATAGGCCGTTGCCCTTTCCAAAATCTATTGGCTCAAACAGTTTCTATTGCATCATCGGGGGGCATTTTCAAGCAGTGTTGGCAACTTAGCACCTCTGTCACTAGATTTACCTTAGCTACTTTCTGTAAATAGTCGCCAGTATTGCCCCACGAGCGTGAGGTTGGGCTTTCCCTCTGTAGGCACATCTCTCTATGCGACTCATTCAACTGACCAAATGGCAGATGCATTGATGTGAATAAGCTTCTAACTTTCCCTCTGAATGATCATTTAACAAGTAAGTATAGCCAAAATCCTAGCATAGCCGTTGTCTTTGACTTAATATTTATGGAGATTTTGTCAGATGACGTCACAGTTATAAAATCAGGATTTTAGCAGTGCAGAGCCGCAGCTTGGAAATGGTGACTAGTTAACATGTAATCTTAAAAGGGCCTCGTTTCAGTCATCTATTTCATACTTTTTCCATTGTCTGACAACAGAAAGAGAAAAAAATATCAATGAAAACAGCTTTATTGACAATTCGGCCGTATTAAATTACTGTATATGCAAGCTCAGACAACAGGAGAAAAGCAAACAGATAAAGGGCAGCTCAGCCACATACTACATTTTGACCTGGTCTTATTTTTATTGTGAATGTCTATGACACAACCTTTTCCCCCTAATTCATTCCAGAACTGAAAATGCAGTTGACTGACAGCAACTGGGAGTCACTTTGGATATGTGGACAGATGATTACAGATCAGGTCCTAGGACTTAAAGGTCATGTCAGGTCCAGATCTGATTCAGAGATAACTGCAGGTACTGAACTTCGCAGGTGTGGGTTTGCAAAATTGGACCCCACTAAGACTCTGGCATAGGCTCTAATCACTGTTTGTAAAGTGTGTAATTGTCCACAATTCAGAGATCTGTGAGGAGGAACTGTGTTACTTACATTTATTAGAATGACAGGATGTCTAGCTTCAGCTCAGCATATGATGAAAAGTTAGCTTTAGTTCAGGGGAAATTCCACGTCAGGTTTTACAGGGTGATGGTCAGTTTATATAGAGCAACTCAATTTTTTAAAAAATTATTAAGAAATATGTACTGCAGAGTGGATGTCAGTGCCTGCTCCACAAATTTTATATTAAACTGATTCAGACAATCGTACAACTGAGTATTTGGGCCACTGTTATCCTCAATTTTTTTGTCTTAACACTGACCCAAATGCCCTGTCATGCAATGCAACACCACTACAGGAAAAAAAAAATTAACAACACACGTCAAAAACAAATTTTATATCAAATTGATTATGACAATGGAAGTGATAAAATCCTTCAAACAATGACACCTGTCATGTTACAAAACATAACATACCATAGCTTTGTCATGTGCACTTTATTTGACTTCATGTTATGGGATTTTTGGGTTTAAAAGTCCTCACTTTACCACCTCACCACTTCAGCTCAGCACTGGCAGTGTTACAGCCGTGTTTTACACTCCTCCATCTTAAACACGTCTGATGGAACAGATGTGCATCTGTTTTAATCAACACAGCTGTCGACACAGGCCACACAACAGCTCACATTTTACTTGCGCTATACGCTTGTAACCATGGCCTGAAGTGTATTTTTACGCTTCAAGTCTATTTTCTGTCATTCTACACAAAAAACTGCAGTGACTGTGTGTTGGCTCTGAGTGCTGCCAAAACATGGATGACCTATAACTCAATACAGTGCCTGAACACATCCTGTGTGAGACAGAGCACTGAAGCTGCTGCTGCTCTGCTAAAGTGCTGCTCAAGCTACGCTGAGTAGGCACAATGTTATCCAGACACAGTGTGAATTCTTACCTCTATCCTCAGTCTTTCATACATCATGGCCAGTTTCTCCTCTCCTTCACTGTCTCCTTCAGTATGCACCCCCTCTGCTTTCTCTGTATGGCTACACAGAGTAGTAGGATGCAGAGGGGGCAGCTCCAAAGGCTTGCTGTCAAGTCCAATATCCTGCCTAGATTTCAGCCCACTGCCAGGCATGGGCTCTGTGCCCGGGCAATGAAAACAATAAAAGTGAGAGCCAGTCATAAACGGTGCAGGACACTTCTCCGCTTCAAACAGGCTTCTGAAACAGCCATGTTCTTTCTTTACAGCATCAACACCGTTTCTCTTGAAGCTGTCCATGCTGATGTCATCCTCTCTAATGCCGTCCACCGTAGTTAGGGAAAAAGAAAACTTGGAGGACTTGTGAGCCCCCAGAGCAAGGAGCTCTTCTGGTTTATTGTGACAGAAAAGAGGGATCTCCAGCAGGGTGTGGAGGCCGTCTGACTCACCTTGTGGCACCAGCACACACACGCTGAGAGACTCCTCCCAGCTCTCCTCGTAGTAACCTCCTCTCTGAGGCCGACTGGCATTGTTGAACGGGTGGGACAGCACCGGCTGCTTAACGTTCTGATATCTAAGGCTGTTAGGGGGCGCCAGGGCCCATGATGCACTGCTCAGGGGGCGTGTCTGACGGATCCACAACCAGTCAACCGCCTGAGGGAGCAATAAGGACTTGGTAAAATGATCTTTAAAACACATTACTATATAAGCAACACTTGTTCACATCCTGTGTTGATGCTCACATAAGCAGTCTGACATTTTGAAAAATATTTGAAGATTAGAATGAAACTAATAAACTGATATTTATCTTACAATTGTACTTATATGTAAATGTGTGTAAACACGTACACGCACACGCACGTAAGTGTGGAATAACCATGACTTGGTTACTGATGACCAAGAACCTGGTGAGAGATCCTGTGCGGAGATGGGAGAAAAAGTTCCAGAGGGACAACCAATTCTAAGACATGAAACTTAGAATTGAGGTCAAACATTTCAATCGTGGTTTCATCACACCAGAAAATATTTTTTCTCACAGACTGAGAATTGTTTAGGTGCTATTTTCAAAATTTCACCGAAAAGAGGCTTCCGTCTGCAATAAAGCCCAGACCGGTGGAGTGCTGCAGTGATGTTTGCCCTTCTGGAAGTTTCTCCCATCTCCACACAGCATCCCTGGAGCTCAGCCAAAATGATCACCAGGTTTTTGGTCACCTCTGTTACGAAGTTCCTTCTCCACAAATTGCTCAGTTTGGCTGTGCACCCAGCTCTAGGAAGAGTCCTGGTTGTTCCAAACGTCTTCCACTGAAGAATTATGGAGGCCACTGTGCTCTTGGTAACGTTCAATGCAGACGAAATTTTTTGTAGCCTTCCCCAGATCTGTGCCGCGACACAATCCTGTCTCTGAGCTCTGAAGGGCACTTCCTTCGACCTCATGGCTTGGTTTTGGCTCTCATAAACATTGTCAGCTCTGAGACCTTATATAGACAGGTGTGTGCCTTTTCAAATCATGTCCAGTCAATTGAATTTATCACATGTGGACACCAGTCAAAGTATAGAAACATCTCAAAATGATCAAGAGAAAAGAAAGGCATCTGAGCTACATTCTAGGTGTCACAGCAAAGGGTCGGAATACTTATGTCAGTAAGTGATTTCAGTTTTTCTTTTTGGATATATTTGTAATAATTTCTATAATTCTGTTTTCACTTTGTTATGATGAGGTATTAAGTGGAGATTGATGAGGGACAAAACATGAAGCTGCAGCATAACAAAATGTGAAAAAATTGAAGGGGTCTGAATACTTTCTGTATGCACTATACATATACATATATGCATACATATAAATGTTTTCTCTCTTTTCTTTTTAAGTAAAAAGCCAAGCATGTGTAAACACCACTGTCGTTAACATTCTACCACTGCAAAGTAGCTAAATCCCTTTTTGAGAAATATGTCATGAAACGGGTCAAATTTAATGATATTCAATACTGATAGAAAAGACTGCCTACCAGCTGCTTCAGTCCAAACTTCACAGCCCTAGTGGCCTTCAAAACCCTGTACTGGTCTAACCTTAACCACACAACTCAAATGTGAAATTAAAAAGAGGATCTTAGAATCAAGCAGATTACCTGGCTGAGAGTCCAGCTCTGTTTCTTCGTGGGTTGCCTTCTGCCATGGTTGCTGACACAACCCACCCAGAAGGCGATGCCCCCTCTGCTCACAGCCATTCACCACAGGGGCCGAGGCAACCCCAGTCACCAGCTGTGCATCACCCACAGCGCAGAGGATGCCGCAAGGACACACAGACTGTGTCCTTAGGACCTTGACAAACCTGAGACCACAGAGAAGAGAGGGCTGAACTTGTTAGAGCACTCCAGAGTTTCTGCCAGGAAACAAGAACATTTTTGGTTCCGATTTATCAAATACGAGGATTTGTTGCTTTTCTTGGTCTTATATGATTGTGAACTGAATATCTTTTGGATTTAAAATGTTGGTTGATCAAAACCAGCATTCTGAAGATATCACTTTGGGGTTTTGGAAATTATAAAGGTTTTATTTTTCACTATTGTTTTTACGTTTTGCAAACGTTAGTTGCAGCCCTAATTGAGACAGAAGGTAAAATGATGATGTCACCATGGTAACTTTTCAAAGCTGTAAAATCTTGTCATATAGTATAACAAATTCCTGTGTGGTGTTTTGGTGTCTGTTAAGCCTTCAGACGCATTGATCTATAACTTAAATCAGCTTTCCTGGATCGTATTTCATTGTCTCACCAGTAGCTGAGGCAACAATCCCTGATCAATACAGCCCTTTGTGTTTTTTTTTTATGAAGGAATGTTTTATGTGTGACCACTTGGTAACTTTGCTGTAAGCCATTAAACCAAGAGTAACAATAAGCTAAAAGATCCTAAAAAGCTGTGAAGAGCTGAGGGGAACTGCAGAGTTGATGATAATTCCCTGTGGGTTTGTCACTATCAGCAAAAGCTTTCACACTATAAATAGTAATTTGATCCACTGTTCATGTAAAATAAGTATGTGCAGCTTTAAAGAGGGAAAATGGATACTGGACTGGTATCATATTGGCAGCTACGGTACTTAATGTTGAGGTATCAGTATAGGAAATAAAAGGTCAAGCAAATTCTAGTTGAAACCACTGATGGATTTTTCTCTGAGGTTCTCAGAGCCTATGCCAGGATCACATGACCTGCAGCAGACCACAAGTTAATAATCAGAGACATCCATGGGGACAGCTGAGACTGAATTTACCAGACATGAACATACTATAAAAAAAATGTTTTACCAGACTGCATTCATTCATTCAAACAATTTACCTAAAATAACCTATACAATGATAAAAAAAATTAAAATAATAAAATGAACGCTAATTGCAGCCCTAATACAATGTACCGCAAATGCAACAGATGACATTACTACGTATTCGCTGATAGTAAACTCGTGCCGGTAATTTCTAGGCATGGCAACACTTGTTAGAGTGTGAATCAAGAATGCCTATTTGGCGACAGAACGGAGACAGAACATTATCATTGTTGTAGTTTTAAATACATTGAACTAACAATGAAAGATTAACGATACTATTTATTACATTAGCCTGATCATTTATGTAATGTAAATCACCATTTAGTTTGAAGTGAAAACAGCTGCAAAAGTTGCTATTGATCACTATTTAGTCACATTTTTTGGGACACAAATTTTCTCCACGAATAGCCGGGACATGGGGCTCAAGTTATCTTCCCTTATTCGCTGACACTACGTTCCATTCTATTAGCAAACGCTGGCTGCCTACCTTGACAGCCAATGATAGCTGCTAGCTTGCTAGGCTAACTCGCTACCAGTTAGTAGTGAGCTAGCCACCGGCTGTGCAAACGTCCCTGTAAAGTTACCTTTTACAGACGAAAGCCCGTTGATGTCCGTCTAGCTGCAGTGCTTCTCCAGGAAAGATTAGGTACAGTAGTCACGGGTAGGTTAACGCTAAAAACGCGCTTTTGACCACTGCTTAGCTAACTAACACAAATGTCTTTCCAGCCCCGAGTGTCCTTGCGTGTCTGCGTCTATGATTTTTGCAACCCAGTTTAGATTAAACCACGCCCATTTGCGTATGACGAAAGTCTCGACAGAACGACGGAAGCCTCGACGGCAACTGCGCTCACGTGGATCCCGCGAAATATGACAGATAAAGTAGCTTGAAAGACAGCCCTTTTCACAGATGACCGACGGCCACACAGACCTGAGGTATTCGATACATTAATGTTAAATCGCCACGGTTTTAAGTTTGAAGAATATACTAGCAAACAATTTCTAATCAGTTAGTCTAAGGTTAATTATTGCTACTCATTCATTAAGGCCTGCTGTATTGTGATGTTTTTGTATATGTATATGTTTTTTGCCTCTATTTCAGACTTGGTGGTTGTGTGTTCTCAGGACAACAGGACAACATAGAGGAGAACCCGTAGGTGAAGAAGGTATCTGACAAGATCTGTCACTCAGTACTGTGAGTCAAGTCATGTTTATTTTTAAAGCACATTTAATAAGACAGGCGTAGATTTAATTTGCTTCAAGTTAAAAGCTAAAAAACCTAGGCAAATGGAATCATACGAGACAAAAAAATATGATAATAAGGTATTAAAATAAAAAGGGAATAACATAAGACGCCATAATAATTATTATTAGTAGTAAAAAGTGAATAACAGTAATAGGGTATCAAAAAAAAAAGTTTAGCCATTAACCGAGTACTTTTTTTCCGACCAAGGTTGTGGCGCCGCGTGCTACTCAAGGTAAGAGTTGTGCTGTCGAAATTTCTTAGAGCAACTTATGAGCGACACTTTTTTCTTTGGCTCATGCTGCAGTAAATCTACTATATTTTGCTCAGGCAAGTTACAGGTGTCAACATAGGGTGAATGTGAAAGCTGTAAGCAGCAGCAGAACATTTAACGTGTTGTTGTCAAGCTAAAATGCTTGTGACTTTGAAGAGTGCCGGTGGGGAGAAGAGCAAGTGAGTTTATCGATACTCTTACTCATAATATCATTGATTTTTAGACATTATATTCATATTGATATAGTTATATATGTTATATGTATGTATATATATGTTATATGCACATATGTCTGACGTGTCGTTTGAGGTACGGATAGTCAAATAGGCACAATCACCACCTACATTTTGCGGACACCTTCCGCCACCGAGATGTTGGAACAGGCATTTCCTGATGCCACAATTGTCCTATGCTCCTTCCATCTGCCAGGAGCACTTTGGAGGTGTATGTAGAGCAAGGAGAGTGGTGTGGACCACAGTGACAGACCAACTCTATTCACAATGGTCAAAGAAATTTTGTACATGGCAAGAGTACCCATTCAGGTTAGTGCTTACTGCAGACAAGTTACTTGTTGTATGTTTAGCCGTAGAACAGAAATTTCCATAATCAGATAACATTACATATGTTAATCCAGTGTAATGAAGTCATGAAGCTATTGTGTGCCATTACATTTTTGATGTATGTGCATTTCCCATGTTTTGTTCATTTGTTTCTTTTTTTGGTCAACTGCAGGAATTACATTAAACAGCTGTACAACCGAAGGGAGTGTCCGTATAACTGCCTTAATAACTGACTGACATTAGGTTAAATAGACACTCTTCTCACCAGAGGAAACAACACCAACAATTTTGTGGAAGTGCGAGTCCTCAAGGACAAGATACTGCAGAGGACAAAGGCCTTAAATCCTCCTCAGATCTTCGACCTCCTGACATCAAGGCTGGAGATCTACTACGAGACATGCATTGTTGATGTTGCCCTTGGAGGCTCGAAATCATTCCAGAAATCCAGATTCCTTCCCCAAGATGGCAACATTACAGCATCGCAAATTCAGCAGGTAAAGGATTTTAACAGCTGTCGTTAGTTGACATCATACAGGTTTGTCACAGAGTAATCTACAGTATACGCACACATGCCACTTTAAAAGCAAATATATTGACCCTTGTATTACTTGTGTTTTGTATAGATTGAGTAGTAGAAGCTCGTGGTGATGATGTCCACACAAACCTATGTTGTGGATGTGGAGCTGGAGCTGTGTTCATGCCCTGCAGGACAAACTGGGGCACCATGCAAATGTCAGGCAGCTGTTGCTAAAATCTACAGCTGTTTGTCCAACACTTTCCTTCCAAGGTAAAGCCAATATTTTCACAATAACTGATATAGTAACATCATTTCCAGTTTAAATTACACAATAAAGGTAGACACCTAACTTTATTTCAAGTGGCCATTTAGGCCACAGAGGCATTTAATTTGGTGGCCAGTGCAAGTAATTTCATTGTTTATTTGGGCCACCAGTGCTGTGTTTTTAGTGGCCACACTGTAGAATTTAGTGGTGAACTGAATAAGATGCAGTTGTGGAAAAGAACCTGCAATAAAATTACTGATACACAAAATAGTACTTAAGTAAAGTAACACAGTAGTTGGTATCTGAAGGAGCCACCCCTGAACCAAACAGTACACTTCAGGAGCAACAGCAACTACGAGAACCTGGTTGGTTATGAACATTTCAACTAACACACACACACACACACACACACACACACACACACACACACACACACACACACACACACACACACATACTGCACCACCATTATATTACATGAGACATTTTATTTTGTGGATTTCAAGTTTCAAAGACCTCACTGTTACTTAATACATGTTCTACATATGTAGCACAAGAGTAAAGTATTTTATTGTATTACTTTCATAAAGCCTTAAATCCGTTACAGTAACTGACATGTCTGATTTATAAAGTCTCCAACTAGACTTCTCTCTGCCACATCAGAAAAGGGGCAGTTTTGAGAAGTGTTAATAATTGATTTAATACTAGCATCTCTTACTCTTCATAGTTGTACTGACAGGACAACAGGCCCAACCCTCCACAAGTGCTGCTGCTGATAGGCTACAAGAAGGTGAGTGTGCAAGTTGATGTTCACATGGGATTTGATGTATTTGACGTCAAAGAGGTCTACTTACATAGTGAGAATTTTTCAGATAACTTCTCCTATCTAGAATAAGCAATTCATATAAAGGATGTGCAGCCTAGAAGCAGAGTTGTTGAAACCATGTGACTACCATGCAGACAGACCATATTCTAGCAGTCATTGGTTCAGCAGAGAGCAGTGTGCACAGTGGCAAATTTTACTTTTGAGGACATCTCCTATATGTACAATGCCAACCTAAAAAATTAAAATAAACAGATTCAAACTTATTTCCTTCTTAGATATCACATTCAGGTGTTGTGTCTTTGTGGAGGACATCATGGAGGATATGAAAAGATGCTCTCTTCACTGCTGGGCTAATGGCAATGAATAGGCAGTACCAGCACAAAGACCAACCCCTACAAACTGCTGTCGGCCATTCACACTTTTTGTAGATCTTTGAACAGCAAAAGGGCTGCCACATTAAGGCTGGCTGCCAGGCATCAAGACCCAATGATTGGCTGCCAGCCTACTGCTGAGGCACGCAGCAAGTCGGGTTCTGGCTCAAAGAGGTGTCTTTCAGCTGGGCGCCCTTTGAAACAGCACAGCTTGAGTACATCAGTGGCTTTGAACATCACCCTTTCCAAAAAACACTGAGGAACTCCACCTCCTCTCATCCCTCTCCTTAAAAGCAGGTCATTGGGTTTAGATGTCCTCTACCCCCTCTCATCCCTCTCCTTAGAGGTAGGACATTGAGAGAGGAGTGAGAGGGGGAGGAAGGGCATCAGAAATCAACTTTCATTCATATTAACTTCTTAAAAGTTTAAAAACTGAGTAAAATTTGTACTAACTGCAAAGTGCACAGCATCTTTGTAAAAGAGTTAGCTTAGTTACCGTTTGACTTTTACATTTTTCTAAATTTTTGTGTTGCATGTTTCTATTTGGCCACTTTACACTGAACAAAATAGTGGGAAATCACTGACAGACAAGGTCAGTTGAGGATAGAGTGCACTTACATCATACACGCATTGTAAATTAATTTGGTTGTTGCAAATTATGTCACAGAAATTTAGGTTGCAGCAAGTTTCATCTTATTTATCTTAATTTTATATTGTGTGCAATTAACATATTCTAGCTTATACTCACTCGTGACTGGAGCTATATGATGTTGACATTCAGTGAAATATTAAACTCCATAAAATAAATATAATTCCATTAAAGTCAAATATTCCAGATGTCTTGACCATCATTTTCCCCTTATCTGGTCAAAATCCAGTTTATATACTTCATATTTTGCACGTATCTGCTAATTGCCTCCCAAAACTAATTCAAGGATATTTGATAGATGTGTAGTCACCAAGGTATAAAAGAAAGGAAATTTAAAAAAAAAAGAGGCAAAAGTGATGGTAAATGAGGTAGAATCTCTAGAGGAGAGTGCTGGTCAGCTACACCAAACAAACACAATGACTTTGACAGCATTAGAAAACCCGTACTTCATGAGTAGTAAGGTTGACACATGCTGTCCCTTCAGTTGCTGTCATGCCAATAAGTTAATATTGCTAAACCTGATTGCATTCAACAGTTAGGAAATAGCATGCTATCCAGCTAATTCTTGTCTCATGTGCTGACTGATAAACAGTTAATTTATTAAATTCAGTGTACCATATCTGATATCACTGTTTTCCAAGCTACTGTAGCTGTCATGATATGCTGGACCAGCATGAGTACCATTGGAAAGGAACCATTGAGGCCTCCGTCGTTTCGTCGACACCTTGGCCATACGGAAGTGGGCATGGTTTAATCTAAACTGGGTTGGTAAAATGATAGGCAAACACACTTCAGGCAGCCAATAGTAATACTGCCTTCACTGCTGTTGGAAATATGACTACTTTTACTGCTATGTCTTCTTCTTCGACTACTTCTTCTATTTCTTATGGTTTGACTGGCAGTTGGCACACCAGCTTCCAGGTGCAGCCACCTACCAGACTGGAGGGTGCCGAAAATTGGCAGTGTTTGAAAGGTATCCCAAATAAATTTGTTTAATCCTCTAAGTATCTTCAGTTCCTCTTCTTTTTGTACTTCTACTCCAACCTTAATTCCTGTGGGACAATGATCTCTGCCAACTGGTGATTTAGAAAGCACCTCACAAGTTGTGTATCAATACATGTGACAATTATTCCATTTGATGTCAGTGTTAGATCGACTGCACTTTCTGCATTTTGAGTACTCTCCCGTCACATACTCTCCCATCACATACTAATCCCTTATCCTCTATAAAATCCTCTATGATTAAACCATTTGCATCTGTTCTCTTACTCCCCCACAGTGTGCTATGCACATTGAAGTCTCCACACCACGCCACTTTACCCTGTATTTTCCCAGCCACAGTATTCAATGTGTTGAGGCACAATCTATTACATGGGTTATAATAATTAATTATTACTAATTCATCCTTTCCTGTCCAGATCTTGAGCATTATTGATTCATGTTCTTTCTCTAAGTTGACAATATTAAACCTTGTCCCATTCTGCAGATGTTGCCACACCACCACCCTTCCCAATCTTCCAATCATTCCTAAATGTTGCATAACCCTGTATCAGAAAATCCCATTGTGGTTTCAGCCATGTTTCTTGTATGCATATTATATTAGGTTGATCTTGTAATTTTGAAACAAATCTTTTACATTCCTGACCATTGGCAATATGGCTTCTTACATTCTACTGTAGAATAATTAATAGCATGATGGGCCACCAGCCCCATGATTGTGACTGAGCTAGATGTCCCTCCACACATAAAATTTCCTCAACTCTTTCCCACTGTAGACCTTTTGCTCTTAGATATTTTTCTTCTAATTTAACTATTATTTTTTTATCTTATAGTCTTACTGTTGGTTTGTGCATAAAAGTTTATAACATCAACCATGAACAGTACAAACTCGTTTCTCCCCACAATCAGTTGCTACATCCCTCACACAGTCTCATTTTGTTTCTCTATGTACTAATTAGCTTAGTGTTAGATTTGCCTGGCTGCACTAATACTTTCTTAGCTACTTGGTGTATGTGATCCCTGTGTATGTGAAATTTTCAGTCACTGCACTTCTGCTGCTCCCTTACTGGCCTTGTACCCCTGTTAAGTAGAGCTATGTTCCCCTCCACAGTTTTAGCACTTAAGCTTAGGTACTCTTTGACACTTTACATATACATGTTCACTGACACATCTTCGGTATCTTTCTTTGCCTTTGCACGCTGCCACCACGTGCCCATACGTTTGGCATTTAAATTACCTCAATGGCCGGGGGGGTTATAGGGCCTGACCTCGTAGCTCTTATACCCAATATACATTTTGAACTGTATTCTTTCCTGATCGAAATTCAAGATTACCATCAGGCTGCATCATTTCTAGCCATTACAAGTAGTTTTCGGGTGTTTTGCTCCTATCACCGTTGCTGCTACCATATTTTTGTTAATCTGATCTATTGGCATAATTGTGGGTATTCCCAGATTTAAAAATTGGACCATCTTTTTATCATTTATCAGTGTTCCTTACAATGTCTTACCTTCGATCTTATTTAATTTAATAGCCTTCCCTTGCTGATTAATGTTCCTGCAAAGAATCAACAGTAATTCATTATAAAAAACTCTCTCACTCTTAACCTCACCAATCAACTTGTTTATTACTTTTGAACTGGGTTCCACTCAGCAATGATGCAACTTCTTGAGCCAGTTTAGTGATTTCATTGTATTCTTTGTTTCGATCTCCTGTTGCTACCATATTTTGCTCATTATCGGGTGAAGGTCGAAGTTTAATTTCACCTGTTAACGGTGATTACAATGTCACCACATTGCCTCTTAATCAGTCAGGTTTTGCCGCATCTGTTTTTTACGCTTTCACCTCCCATGAATATTCTGTACAGTATTCCAATCTTTATCCTTCCTGCTACCTACTATCACTCCTCCTAAGAGAGGCGGGCAAGGTTGCACCCTGTGGAGATGTACCTCGCTCAGCTCTGTTTGGACAGTCCCTATACTAAAATAATAAGTTTTTCTTCCTCACTAAAAATAAACTGGAAGTGAGCATAAGCCAACTATGATAATTTTTTAACACTGTAGAGAAAGACTTATCCACTGCTGCCATTTTTGATTTTTGAAAAATTTTACTTCCATGGTAGAAAGCTTCAACTCCTAGGTGAATGAGAAAACCCTAGCAATTGCCAATCTGGTGAAGCATTTGGATTTCAACTTCCAAGAAATCAAGGACTGCAAAGACGAACTGAAAACTTTGGAAAAGCAAGTGTTTGCGGTCACAGCTGAAAAAAAAAGACCTCAAGGAGCAGGTATTGGAGAGTGACAGATTAGTGGAATTTCTGTACAGTCTGAAAGATAACGAGTGAGAGAACACCAGAGAAATAATAATCAAGATCTTTTCCAAAATTGCTCCACAGTGGACAGGGAAGATGGAAGATATTCTCAACTCTGCACATTGCTTTGGAAATAACATTGAAGGCAAAAATCGAAAGATTATTTTGAAACTCACCATGAGCATTCATTGAGACGCAATCTAGCTAGTTTCCAAGGTTAACGCTGCATTTAGGGTATGCTGCATTTACTGAGGTTCTGCTCAAAGTTGAAAAAGTCTTTTACTTTCCAACTGCCCTTTTCCAGTGCCATAGGTAAAACCAGCCAAGGCTACATACATGTGTTAACACACACTTTCACATATAGCCTATGGATAAAGACTGTTAAATGACTGTTCAGACTTTGTTTTTCTTTCAATGGCACGCTTAATCAAAAAACAAAAATGCCCTGTTCAGTGCCATAGTTTATCCTGCCCAGATTACACTGCACACACAGCAACTGTTATGTGACTGTTCATTCAGGAGTTGGTTTACTGGTGTTCTTTATATTGCTTTCCACAAAAAATGGGTTATTATAACAGGAAGTTTAATTAGAATATCTCATTAAGGGACACTGCCTTTGCAAAACTAGTTTAGTTAGAGACCCTTTTGTCTATTTTTTTCTACTATTTTCATGTCTTCATTAATGTTTGATTCATCATTAGATCATAGTTTGAATACTAGGGGTCTACAAAACAGGATTAAAAGAAAAGCAGTCTTTTTATTCGGTAAGGGACTAAAAACCCATATTACATTTCTACAAGAAACTCATTCAAGTGAAAATGATGTCAAGTTCTGTTGTCACAGGAAAGATAGGAACTCAGAGGAGAGACCCAAATGCAGAAACACAAGACAGGCTGATGCAGTGACGCTGTTTAATACACAAAATCAGGTTTAAAGATAGAGGGATGGATGAACAGGTAGGCGAGTTGGCAGGCAAACCAGCAGGAACAAACAGGATTCTATACACAAGGAACAAAAGGTATGATACACAGGAACAAAGTTAAATTCACTAAGAACTCAGGATTTTACACAGGAACCTAAACAGACAAACCAACAAAGAGTGGGGGGAAAACAGACTAAATATACAATGAAGGCAATGGTAAGTGGGAACAGACAACACTAATCAGGGCAGGGCAGGCAATCAAATAGGCAGGAAACAAACAAGGGCAGGAAGTACAACAACCATAGAAACAAAAGAAAGGTAATTTCAAAATAAAACAGGAAATAAAGAGTCACTCAACAGGTAGGTCATCTGGTCCAACCAGTGGGGGGGTAGAAATGATATTTAACCATGTTCTCCACGTTCAGGTGGAATTGCTATTTTATTCAATGATTGATGGAAAGGTCATATTTTACAAAACAGGTGTAATTGGTCATTGGATTGTGTTAGTTGTGAATATAGAGGATTTATTCTTTATCCTTTACAATCTTTATGGTTACAATAACATCCCACAGAACATGGATTTGATGTCAACTTTTAGCATTTTGATTAAATCAAAAAATTGTTTATCCTACTGAAAATATTATAGTTAAGGGGAGACTTTAATGTGATCTCAGATGAATGGAATGATAGATGCCAATCAAGGTTTTATGCATCACTTTAACAACACCATCATGGAATTTAGTAAAACATTTTTTAGAAATTTAGAACATATATGGTGAGTCAAGAACCTTGAGGTATTGCAATACTACTGGTTTAAACCAGATACAACATGTTTAGAATTGATTACTGGTTACTTTCACACTTAGTCTCTGATCTATCAATGGATATTTTACTCCTTTAAAAGAGCATAGTATATTACATTTGGAGCTGAAGTCAATTAATACTAGAAGAAATATAAAAGGTTTTTGGAAATTTAACTCAAGTCTATTAGAGGATGAGAATTGCTGACAGAACATCGCAGCTATGCTGATTGAGTCTTTAAATGACCCTGAAACTCAATCATATGTAAACAAATTGTACTTCTTTAATTATTAGTTAAGAAAATATTCAGTATCTATTAGTAAAAAAAAATGTTATGACTAGAAAAGAGGGAAAAGATTTATTTAAGGAGTCAAACACACAGTGTAACAAAAAATAATCCCACAAAGGAGGACAAACAGAAAATTATGGAACTGCATAACAAGCTTGTTTCCACCTTTGTCCGTAAAACTAAAGGTGCTTATATCCAATCAAAGGCCAAGTGGATAGAAGAAGGATAATGTCACACTTACTATTTTTGCAAACTATAGAAAAGCCATCAAGAGAAAGAATAAAATAAAAACACTTTTAATTGAAAATGAAGAATGCTGTGATCCCAAAACAGTTTCTAATGAAATCAGCTCCTTCTATAACTGTTTGCATTAAAAAAATATTTGTGATGCAGATATAATGATTGAAGAGTTAGATAATGAACTCGTCTGACAGCGAATTGGTGTGAAATTAAGGAACTTCTCTATAAGGTGTTAATTGTAAAATACCTTGGTATTTAGAGTGTGTCACAAAAGATCAAAAGGAATGTGAGCTGCTTAATTTGAAAAACAAAGATTAATGTAAATATAGACGTAATGTTTTGTTGCAAGGAGAACTATCAATTTTCAATAAACATGTCTTACCACAAGTATGTATAGAGATGTTCACCTTGCATCTTCATTAGCACTTAGCTCAGACTTTGTTAAGTCTATAAACCAACTCAACATTAATTTCATATGGATGAATCAAACCAACTATATGAAAAAAGCTATCACTATCAAAGACCTCTCTGAAGGTGGGCTAAAGACAAAAGACTTTAAATGGAACTTTAAAACTGAAATGGCTGTAACAATGTTAAAATCTCCTGGCAGTATCTGGCACATTTACAAGATGGGTGGTATAGAATTTATCTTAAAATGTCACCAAATTGCCTCTTGAGCCTCTTCAATATCACCAACAGGTTTTACTGTTTTAGAAATTATTTTACAACCACAAGTTAATACCTCATAATGAATCATTATGGAACAACAGATATATATTTCACAAAAAAAATCTGTTTTATAGGAACTGGATGGATAGGAATATTGGGTGTTTAATGGACATGTTAGATGCAATTTGGGATGTATTAACTTACATGTTTCTTGTTGTAAATATGACTTTGATTGCATCCTCAAAGAATTTAAATCTCTTATCAATGACATACCCAATACATTCCTTATCCTAGTAAAAAATATATCATTGTACTCAGTACCCATCTCATCTCCCAACACATTATAAATGGAATTCCTTTTCTTGATAAAAGGTGTTCAAACAATAATAATAATAATAATAAATAATATTTTGAATATTTTTGACCTACCAACAGTATTCAATCTGAAAATGAAGTTCTTCAAATACCCAGTTCCATCAAAACAAAAGAAATTCACTAAAAAGTAATGAATGATTTCAACCTTTCCAGTGAATTTATAAAATTGACATGTGGTTTTGAGAGCAGTGAATGTGTTCTGTAAAGGTAATACTGAGACAACAACATACCCGGCTGTTCTGGAAAAAATTAATGGAATGGTTAAACTATCAAAACCACAGCAATGCCAGCTATAGTTCATAGTAGAATTAATTTCAGTGTTTTATTAGGAGGAAACAAAATTGGACCTAATGGTCAGTGTTTTGCTCACTTTAGCCTAATTCTTTATTCATATGGATACATTTATAAAGACCCCACCCATCTACACGTTACTGTATGAAATTCAACTCTATACCAAGTCTCTGAAATGACTGAAATCCAAATGTGCTAAAAGATCTGTGTATTATAAGAAAACAATCTCACCAATAAAATGTCTAACTAACTGAATCTTAATCAATCTGTATTTTTTTAAATGTTTTATTCAACTTATTTTATCTTAATGTTTTTTTATACCATATTATATTGTCTCTTATGTAGAAATTTTACATTTTTTATGAATTATTACCTTATAGTTTGTAAAGCTCGGTTATGCCACTGCCAGTCCTCTGGCTCTGGCTCCCTGATCCAAATACTGCTACTGCCCCCAACTACCACAAACAACCACTTCTTCTTCTTCTTCTTCTTCTTCTTCTTCTTCTTCTTCTTCTTCTTCTTCTTCTTCTTCTTCTTCTTCTTCTTCTTCTTCTTCTTCTTCTTCTTCTTCTTCTTCTTCCTCCTCCTCCCCCTCCTCTTCTTCTTCTTCTCTGGCATCCAGCTTATTGATGCTTTACCACCACCTTCTGCTCTGGAGTGTGGATCAGACAATAGATTTACTATCTAAATCCTTTAAAAAAAACACAAACATAAACAAAGACACAAAACATGCAAACACACACACACACACACCCTAAACTAACTTAACAACCTAGTCCTACTATAAAATCCCTATCCACCCTATCCCTGTTTATCCATCATATCATATTAAAAAAAAACTGTATTTCTTAAATAAGTACCCTGACTTGTGCTCTCTCACCCATGCTCAGTAATTTTTTTAATGAGAATTCCTGCACCTATAATTCCCTCAGATATCCTTCATCAACTCTCTATGTGTCCAATACCTCTTACAACTCAGAACTGCATGCTCCACTGACTCCTCTTCCCAATATCCCTCACACAAGCCTGTCTGGTGTTTCCCTTCCATTTTCAGTGTTTTGTTTATGCAAAGTGCCCAAACCTTAACCTTGTTGACACAGTTCCCTCTCTCCTGTTTCCACCCTTGTAACTTTGACACTCTTTTGAATTTGATATAGATGTTTCCCTTTTCCCTCTCTGTCCCAGCTTTCTTGCCACATTTCGTTGATTTTTTACACAGTTACACAGTTAACGTCTGCTTTACTGATACTAATTTGCATTTCTATCTTTCCTTTCTTTAAAGCTGTCTTTACCAACTCATCTACCCTCTCATCCCCCCTCACATCTACATGCACTGAAACCCACAGAAATTTTACGTGACCCCTCTGATTTGCTATTCTTGTGACTGACTGAAGAGCTTCATAACGTACATCTTGACAGCTGTTAGAATGGAAAGACTTTAAACTTGCTAGGGCTGAAGATGAATCTGAACATATCATCACCTTATCTTATCTAGTTTTTTCCACCCATTGCAGTGCAACCAACACTGCCAACATCACCACAGTGTAAACCCCTAACTTATTGATGTTCCTTTGTTTATTCCAATTCCTTTTGCTGGTATTGCCCCAAACCCTGTCACTCCTGTCTCATGTTTCTTAGCACCATATGAATCTGTTTAAAATCACTATACTCTTTCATTACATGATAGTTGAATGCACCTACCAAATAAATTTGATCTTTTCTTTCCTTTTAACCTCCAACAAATACCAGTCTACATAAGGCCACACAAGCATCCATGGAGCTACCACTGGATAAACTACTGAGGGGCATATCCTCAGATCAAACACTCCAAATTCTTTTCCAATGTCATTCCCTACCTGACCAAAGTTATCCCTCTGACTACCATTCTCCCAGCACTCCTGCAACACTCCCTTGGTGAGATGAGAATAAGTGTGTCCCTGCAAATTAGCCCTGTTGTTTACCAACAGTTGCATCCTTCTTAATTCAAATGGAATTTCTCCTATTTCTACCTGTAGGGCAGGTACTTGTGAGGTACATGTACTGGTACTACTGCTTTTAAAAGTCCCTAGGCACACTCTCAATTCCTGTGCCTGAATCACATCCAATGTCCTTATAACAGACCTTGCTTTTGACCGTTATGCTACACTGCCTTAATCCAGCACAGGTCTTATAAAAGCCACATACATTCTTTTCAGTGATGAGCAACTTGTTCCCCATTACCTACCAGCCAAATATCTCAGCACATTTATTACTTTTTCTGCATTTTTCTTCTATTTTTGGAATATGTGTATGGGTTTACATGTGCGGGCCATATTCAGAAAATTAAAAAAAGTAGCTCATCATGATGTGATGCTCCCAAACAGATGAAATAATAGTGTCACAGTCAAGGCCAGGCCAAGGAGCTGTAATGATGGGAGTGTACTTACAATTAGGCCCACAGAAGGTGAAGAAAGTAATGATGTAAAAATGAATGCACAACTTTGACAGCTCAGTTGCTCCCGGGACCAGCTCAGTTTTATTGTATTCTGTTTCAATATACAATAAATATACTTCACATTGAACTCTGAATATTGCTTAGTGTATTACTGAAGACTACAAATAATATGGAAGAGAATCTGAAACCCTCTGGCGGCACCTGGAAGCATCCTAGCAGTTTTATTACTGTGAAACTTTTTAATAACATTACAAATGTTTTTGTAATTTTTTTCACTCTCAGACAGCTCTCTTGTCTCTGCCATTTTGAAAAAAAAAAAAAACAATCAGCCCCTTTTTATGCAGTAAAACCATCATTCATCAGTTAATTCAGGTCCTGTGAACACTGAAAATTAAGCACAGGTGAGTCTTATTTTTTTATTTGGTTAGAGGACCTAATTTAATTTCATCAAAAGGATGCCAATAAATGTGTCAAGTGTACGTTTTATGTCTGTATTTTTATATTTAAGTATATGAAAGCATTTTTTGTGGATGTTCAGCATCTGTGGACATTTTATTAAATGCTCTATAATAATTTGTATTTATTCCTGAAGATATTCCAAATTCTGTACTCAAAATTCAGGGATGCCCGTAATTTCAACAGTTTGTTCTCAATGGGCTTAGCTTCGCCCACTGAGAACCTAGACCCCCATTCATAACTTCACTCCACCACATCATCAATTGGTCCTTGTACTATGCTGATTAAATGTTCCATGTTCTTTCCTCTTTTCCACAGGGCCCCATCATCTGCAAACAGTGACCTACGTATATCTACTAGTACCTTTGAGAATATGTCATTGATCATAATGATGATGACAATTAAAAATTCTCTAATTAATCTTCCCTCCACATCATGTCATAGGCTCTTTCTATGTCAAAAAAACACTGTAATTACTGATTCTTTATTTTCCTTGGCCTTTCTTTCTTTCTTTCTTTCTTTCAGGCTTTAACCTTATCACTTTCCTTCCTTTCTTAAAAACATATAACTTGATACCTTGCCAACATTCCTTTCTTCTCAAGTTCATATGATAAACTTTCTGTTATCATCTTTTTCATTATCTTGCATATATTTTATATATTTGATGTTAATGCTCTTGGCCTGTAACTAGAGGGTTGTATACAGATTCTTTCTGGGTTTTCTTATCGGAATCACTACTGCTTATTTCTATGCACTTGGTAATCTTTGCTCTTCCCACACTGTCATAAAGCTGTAGCAACGTCGAGAATGCTCCTTCCCCTAGATGCTTTAGCATACCATGGCATATCTGATCTTTCCCCAGAGAGGTTGGTGTTGAACTATTTGTTGTTATCTTGAACTATTTTGTTGTGACTGAGTGAGTGAGTGATAAAGTTACACCACTGCTCAGCCAAAGGCTGGTCATTCAATTGACTGCAGGGCAGCTGTAGAGATGTTAATGAGTGATCATTCTCTCTGAGTGATCATTTTTCAAGTAAATATAGCCAAAATCACAGTACAGACGTTGTCTTTAACTTGTATTTATGGTGATTTTGTAAGTGAAGAGCAGCTGCTTGCATTTGGAAGTGCCTGCTGATTAACATGTAGTCTTACTGGGCCACGTTTCAGTCATTATTTCATACTTGTTCCGTTGTCTGACAACAGCAACAGAGAAACATGTAAATGAGAACAGCTTTATTGGGTATTTGGTTGTATCAAATTATTGTATTACTTGAACACAGACAGTAGGAGAGAAGCAAACAGATAAAGGCCCGTCCAGCCATATACTAGGTTTTGACCTAGTCTTGTTTATACTGAATCAAATGCTGCAAGTTATGGGTTCTTTTAACTTCTCTGAATGCTCTACTCCTCTTATTACAGCCTGATGACATTCCTCCTCCACCATGGTACCAGTTTTCTATTCATCCTATTTTACCCCTGTGTATAGGTCCATCTGCTACCATAATAATTGCTAGGGTTATCTGATTGTTAATTTAATCTATATCTCCAGAAACATCTATCCTTGTCATTATTTCTTCAGTTAACTTCTGTAACTTATCCTAGTCTGCTTTTCCAAAGACCCACTTTGGGATTCCACCAACTGGTCTCAGGTCCACTCTTTCTCCCATCAAACATGAGACTGGGTAGTGATTGCTGCCTACTTTTGTAGCTGTCCAAACTTCCCAGTTACTAACTCCAGCCAGGGAATTAGATACTAATGTTATGTGTAATGCTGATTAAGTACCTGTAGTAATTCCTCTAGCATCATTCACACAGACCAAATCCCTATCATCCATCAAATCTTCGATTACCTTTCCCTTTGAGTCCGTATGCACCCCCACCACCACCACCACACATTGTACCATGAGCACTGAAATCTGCACATCATACTACTTTAATTCTGTTTTGTCCTTGTATCCTTAGAAGGTTGTCAAAATCCAACCTTTTGCATGGATTGTAGTAGTAATTATAACCACCTCTTCCTGTCTTTCCCTTACTTCTGCCACTAGGTATTCCCGATCCACTCCCTTTTCCAGTACCTTTTATGGAATATCTTGTTTGATAAACATTGCACAACCTCCTCCTCCCCCATAATTTCTATATTTCATTGTCACCATAAATTCATGTACCACAAAGTCTAAAGGTGGTTCTAACCAAGTTTGCTGAACACATACTACAGCTGGTTTCACATCAGTTTCTTTAATGAAATGCTTGTATTCTTGGCCATCAGTCAGTAAACTCATGGAATTCCACTGTAAGCGAATTACCATAATTTGTATTATCCAACCCATGGTGCTTCCTGGCTTGACTGATTGGTGAGGTTCTCCCTCACTTCTTCCCATGTCCTACTGGGTAACCCTTAAGACCCAGGAATACCTTCTTTCGCACATTCTCTTCTTCAAACTCAATCAGTACTGTTTCACTATCCTGTTTCACTCCCTCTTGTGTTGTTTCCAGTCTTTGTGTATCATTATTTTTCCTCTTTTGATATTGCTCTTTAGTTCCTCCATAGTTGCACTCATTGGCACCCCGTGATCACTCATTTACGCCTACCACCATTTTGTGCTCCCACCCCCCTGTGATTTCCACCTATTGTTTTCCTATCTCTGAGTTTGAGTGCTTTTTCAAGTTTTGCTTTATTTGCACATCTCACCAATAAATTGCCATCATTAAGGGCCTTTGCATAAAATATCTCCCCTATCTTATCTGAGTAGTTGTCAGCACAAATGGGTTGACTTTATTCATGTTTCCTTGAGTCTTCTCATTAAATGTTATAATGGCAATACATTTCTCAGGTCTTTCCCCTATGAACTTGCTCACATCCTTCTTCCTCACTTTCACATCTCTCACCATTGTCATATCTTATTCTTTTATTCCATTTACCTCAATTTTCATTCATTCGTTTCCTCATTTTCCATTCATATCTCTCCCTTCATCATAATCAATTTCTGCCCAACTGCCTACCTCTGATCCCCAAGAGTAAGACCACTTTTCAACCAAATTAATTGCATCTTCTATATTTGTTTAATATGACTAATATTTTTTCGTTTTTTCACAAGGCTCCGTCATCTGCAAACAATGATTGACTGAATCATACTGAACTTGAGAGAAGATGTCATTAATAATGACGGAAAACGGACTAATGACGCGGCTCTGAGGAGTACAAACAAAAATACTGTCAAACAAAAAATCATGGATCCAATTACATTTTTTTCTGGTTATTCCTATGATATCTAATTTTATCATGAATCCTTCCTTCCATAACATATCATATGCCTTTTCTAGAGGAAGAAATAGGGTCATAACATCTCTATTAATCTTAATTCTTAATCCCTCTTTCCAAGAAAATGACAGGGGCTATAGCTCAGCAACTCCTCCAAAACTCATTCCGATAAGGTGATAGAATTCCTTTACTGTTCATATACAGTACAATATTAATCTCTCTGCGACAGTTCTTGCCATTATCTTACCTACTTACCGAGAGCAATTGGTCTATAATTCATTGGACTGGAAGGGTCCTTGCCAGTTTATGGCAATGTTCCCTCTTTTTATATTTTAATATATAAACCTAGAACCTTCACAGAAGCCATGACACCTAGATGTTTTAGCATTATATAAAGCTTGTTTATATTAAATAAGTTATTTATTTAATTAGTAATTAAGTTTTAAAAATGATGTGCTCTTCATAGTAAACTGAGAAAATGTCACAAAATCGCCTTTGCTTTTAGAAACTGATTGACTAGCAGCCTTTAACAATGCTATTTTAAAGATTTTATCAACTTCTTCAATATCTTAATTTAAATATATTTTTATCCATTACAATCTCACGTAAATATTTCACCTTTTCCCAGTTTTTCCTTGCCACTGTTGCCAAGTGCTTGCTCATGGGGAATGTTGGGTCTCTGTAAATATAACGATAAAGACTATGATCTAGACATGCACTATATGAAAAGTGCCCTGAGATAACCTCTGTTATGATTTGGCGCTATATAAATAAAATTGATTTGAAATTGAACTGAATTCAAAATACTCGTTTTCCCAATCTCTCTCCGTGTTCCTCATCTCTTTTCAGTAATAAAACTGGGAAACAATCACTGCCTAATGTTGTTTCTTCCCATACATGCCATTCACATATCACAGATAAATATATGAAAGACTTTTAATGTCACACTACAGGAGCACCTGTGTGGTCCAATTGCCCTTCTGGGTAGCCACTTTGGTATGACTGTTAGGGAAAAGGGAAAAGGGAAAAGTTTATTACCCCTGTACCAGGGGTACCTTTTTTCTTACAAAATTTATTTACTGATAATGAGTGGAATCATGAACTCTATTACACTTATTTTGTGCATAATTTGTGGTTAATTATATTTCCCCAAATCTAAGGAAAAAAAGTTGTGAAGTGAGAGGAGCTGCTAGTTCTGGAAGTGTTCTTTACCTGATATGTCCTTTCCTTTAACTCCCACATAAAACAAACTTCAAGGACTGCCTTTGTTCATCTCCATAACATTGCAAAAATCAGGCACATCCTGTCTCAAAAAGATGCAGAAAAACTAGTCCATACTTTTGTTACTTATAGGGTGGATTATTGCAATTCCTTATTATCAGGCTGTCCCAACAAACCTTTAAATACTCACCAACTGATCCAGAATGGTGCAGCGTGAGTACCGACAGGAACTAGGAAAAGAGATCACATTTCTCCCGTGTTAGCTTCTCTGCATTGGCTCCCTGTAAAATTCAGAATAGAATTTAAAATCCTCCTCACCTACAAAGCCCTTAATGGTCAGGCACCATCTTATCTTAATGAGCTCATACCCTCGTACTCTATTACTCCAGTAGAACACTTGGCTTGCTTGTGGTTCCTAGAGTCTCCAGAAGTACAGTGGGAGGCAGAGCCTTCAGTTATCAGGCTCCTCTATTGTGGAACCATCTTCCAGTTTGGGTCTAGGAGGCAGACACCTTCTCCAAATTTACGAGTAGGCTTAAAACCTTCCTTTTTGATAAAGCTTACAGTTAGGGCTGGCTCAGGCCTAGCTTGAACCATCCGCCCATTATGCTGCTATAGACCTAGACTGACTTGAATTTTAACTGGTTCATGACTTTGTCATTGTTCTGAAACAGGTGAAGCATGACAACAAAAACTCAACAAATGATGAGATGTTTCTTCAGGAAATCATATTGTCCCCATACTGTGGGAGCAAGCATGGCTAATTTGCCATGGTTAATTTCCTCAGAGGAGCACCCAAGAATTCACCTGGATGTTCAGTAAAGTGTGGATGGACAAATGAAGATGTCTTTGTATGCTACCTAGAGCACTTCATTAACCAGCTGCTCAAAAGAGCATCCTGCCTTGCTTCTTCTTGTAAAATCATGAATGTCATGTTTCCTTCAAAGCTGTAGAAATTGCTAAGGATAATGGAATTATATAGCTGACCCTACCACCTCATACATCTCGTCGCCTCCAGTCCTTGGAAAGAATTATCTTTGGGCCCCTGAAAAAGATTCTACAACGGAGCAATGGAATCTTGGATGCTATCCAACCCTGACAAGATGGCCACCATTTATGATGTCTCAGGGTTTGTGAATGATGCATTTGTGGAAGCAGTGACACCCAGGGATATCCTATCCTATGGCCTCAAACACACAAAGATCGCAGTTTAATCTTTACTGAAAACGTTTAGGTAACATGTTGAACAACAGGACACAAACATATGGTTTTACTTAAAAGAATGAGTTTTTGCTTGTGTTAAATTGATGGCAAAATAAAGTTCAAAATTATCTCAAAATTGTTTGATTTTGTGACATTTTTATATCAGTATTTAATGGCACTGCCCCTAGAGGGCTCAATTTACCCCATCCCCATAATCACCTGACCCCTGCTTCGGGGAAAGTTGTGCCATAAGGGCTACCTTTTTTCAATGGGTAATTTTTCTAGAACCATACTAATTAGATAACTTGTTTTAATTTCCATGGGTAAAAACCAAGCTGAGGTATATATAGTAACCATTATTTTAAACAAATACACCTTTATTTTGCAGTAAAATCATCAAATGTAAAAAGTGCTACCCCATTGTCCCCTCCTTACTTATTTTGTATGGTACATGGTGTGTGCTACAGGCGCCAACTACTATGCCTACTACCACAACAATCCAGTGGTGGACAATGCACATTTATGTTGCCGATGTGTGTTGCACATTTGGCTGTTGGAACTTCACTCACTGCACCACTCAAATACAGTACCAAAATTTAAATGTCTTCCTTTTGGTAACTGCAATTGTGAATAAATAAGTAAACAAGTCAAAACTAGAGACAATCTTGCAATGGGATCACACCAGCGGTTACGCCTGTCTATATGTTGACATTCCAACCCTGAATACTCAGCAGTCATTACGACATTATTGACAGGCATCGCGACTGGTGAGATCTGATCGCATGATGCTCTATAGTTTAACATAATGTCTTAGAATGAACGGGAATGACTAAAACTGGGATACAGTGACCCTTTCCTACTTCCAACCCCCCTACTTTCGGTGCCCTTGCTCGGATCACACCCATCTTCGAACTGGGCTTTCATTTTGATTTAAACTACAACGCTATACAGTTTCATTAATGTATCTTGCAAGGTTGTGATGCTATCGCATTGACAAAATATGTCCACAGACAGACAGACATATAAACACCTGCAAAAGTACTCAAAACCGCCTCTGTAGTAGTTCCGAGGTGTAAGGTTAAATATGCAGAGCTAAAATTTGAAATGTTCTGAAGGGTTATTTTTATGTTTTTATATATTTTCTTACTATGAGATTAAAAGAAACCAGCTTATGGTGCTTATTAAACTCAGGTGCTGGTACTAAACAGAGGTGTTATTCTGCAAAGAATGCACCCAAAGATATATGGCTGTCTCTATGGGAAAAACAACCCCTTATACGGAAAGGGCATGACAAATTGAAAAACCGTCCTTGGGTGCTGTGTAGTGTCTTGTCTTTTTGTATCTCTTTTTCTACAGATAAGTCGTTAAATAGGGAGAGTCAATCATGTCCAGAGTGAGATGTCCGTACGAGGGGTGACGGAGGTCTCAGCCCATAAGAAGATGACCGTGCCGACAATGTTATTTAATTTGTTTAAACTTAATATCTGCTGGACCAGGGAGAGAATAGTCACTCAGACTTCGTGAACTGATGTGAATGCTGTATGCTTGTCAGGGATGCATAGTCTGGTCCAGAGCTCTGTAAGCAACCTCAATCTTTAAGACACTGCTGTATTTTAATAAACAGATGTGAATTTAACTTTTTGCGTCCTGCATACTTCACTAAACGAATGCGCGAGTCCCGATGTTTTGAAGGATGGACTCAAAAGTTCTCATAGAGGCCTTAGGACCTCAGTGGATGCCTCCCAGTCTGAAAAGGGAGTTAATGCTTTGTTATTGAAACCATACGTTAGTGACATTTCTTAGGAAAACAACTGCCTTATTTAAGAGTCTCACGGGCATACCTGCAGGTGCTTGATTTGACGCTGTACTTCTTTGTAATAAACCTTTATATGCAATCAAGACGGTGTCAGCGGAGCCTCCTTCGTCCTCTTCACATCATCATCACCATCTAAATAAACTACAAGAATTTGTTGTCACGAACTTGGTCGTGTTGTGCCCTGCAGAATCTTCACCAGCATCAGCGCTTCGACTCCCGCTCCACGCAGTTCAGGTGAGCATTCCTCACATTGTTGGGGCGCTGGTTTGTTCGTCGAGGCTATTGTATTTGCTGGTTGGACACACCCCAAAGGAATCATTTGTGTGTGCCTGTCATGATGTGTTGATGTTTGATTCGGTGCTCCGTTCTAAATTTGGTTTTGTTGCATTGCTAGGGCAACGCAAAGGGGGGAGTAGTGTAGTAAAGACGTGAAGAAAATAAGTTAAAGTAGGAGACTGTAGAATAGCCTAATTAGTAGCGCTAAAGTGTGCTAAATAAACGCCATGCGAGATTAATGAAGACAGGGCCCTTATCTTTCTTAACGGTAAGAAATGCGTATTAGCCGCTGCGTGAAAGTCGGCTTTTAAAGAATAGTGGAATTTGACTGGAAAATAGAAACGTAACTCCAGGCCTGGGGGAATTAGGAGTAACCCGGAGGAATGCGGAGAATCCGGAAGATTAGGAATCCGGAGGAATTCGGAGAAATTAAATAAAGTAAAAGTAACATGGTAAAAGACGTAATGTAAAGGAAAAGAGAAAATACAGAGGATAAGGCGCAGATTCGGATAAAGCCTTTAGGAAAGCGGTGTTAGACGGGCCATAAAATCTGTAATGTGGATGTCTCCGGTGAGTTCTAAGAACTGGAGGTGCAGAATGAGAAAAATTCAATTGTAAGCTCCCACTCGAACATTCGTTGACGAACAATTTCTGAAACAGGCTCTCATTGAAATGTCTGCATCTCATTAAGGTAGCATAAATTTAGGGGAAAAAAAGGGGGAAATTGAGCGGCGCAAATGCGCATTTAGTGGGGAAAAGAATGAATGAGTTAAGTTTGAGAAATTTGGGATGATGATTGAGTTCGTTGTGAGCTTCTGTTTGGTGTAATCTACGCCTTTATTTGTTCAACGATTGGTCTGCGTGTGTGTGTCTGCTGCGTGGTGTGTCAGCTGTGTTTCAGCTGGGTGTGACTGGCTGCGAAAGGTTCATGTGTGACAGCCCCACATAGGTTTTGGTTGGAAATAAGTGATTTATTGAATCATAAGGACAGATATGTTTGCTTTTTAATTTTAAATATACATGAGCCTCTTTCAGGGGGACGTTTGAAACGAATTATCTATGAGTCTTAAAGGGGGCTTAAATTGTTAAAAAATATACACAAGGGCCCTTGAGGGATGTTTGATAATATTTGTGAGCTTCCATTGAGAAGACGTATTGAATCTGCTAAATATGAACCCTGAAGAGGACATTTGCATTGTGAAGAGGAGTAGGAAGAACAGCGAGGATGTTTTGTGTGCACAAGCGTTAGTAAGAAATAAGATAGGAAGGGAAAGATAACCTTCTGGTAAAGTTTACCAATATTAAAACATTTGGGTTTTGATGTGGGATCGATTGGTTGATTGATAGGCGTGCAGTTTCTCTCTGTTTTTTATTCTTTGCCTCTCTGTGTGTGTGAGAGAGAGGGAGTGAGAGTTAGAGACTGAAAAAAAAAAACCCCAGATGATTCGGGTTTAGAATAAATTGACAGTCTTTAAGGACATTTAAGTCAATGTAAAGTAGAATAACTTGGAGATTTAAGATATTATTAGAATGAAATAAATTAAAATAAGACTTTTGATTTTCTTAAGTTGGCAAATTTATTTCACTTTCTGTTACCGATTGTGGCAATATAGTGGTTTATAATTAATTTAAATTGGAAACTAAAGAGAGGAATAACCTAAATAAACTTTAATAAATTTGATTTGATTTCCAATAAGGGAGTATAAGGGAACCATTACAATGTCGAAGAAGGACACTTAAACTTGTGTGTTAAGTTGTGCACAAGAGTAATCCCCTAATTAAAGGTATAGAAAAAATGACGGAAAAGTGGCACAAGCGTTGGCCTGAAGTTAACCAACCTTGGCCAGTGGAAGGGACTCTCAACCCAGATGTGATTAAAACAATGCAGAAGGAGCAGAGGTCCATGAAGACCTCCAGGCTGAAGAGCCTGAGGAGGAGATTGTCCATTTTGGGGACAATTGTGATGACCTTGAGCACACTTGTGATGATGCCAGGGATGACTTTGCAGTCAATGGACAGGAAAGAAAATTTGATGACATTGGTTTCCAATATGTCCCAGAAACAGTGGAGGCCATTTCTGTGGGGTATGATGCATCGAAGACACCAGAGGGCTGTGAGCCCGCTTCAGGGGAATCCAGAGATTCAGTCAGACGAAGGACTCCAAGGCCAGTTTGGAAAAGGGTCAGACCAAAATGTTACGAGAACTAGGGTTGAAGTGCCCTTGGGAAAGTCAGTTTAGCTACCATGTCAGTGTACGAGAGAGAATACTGGCGAAGTGAAATTCAGAGTTCAGTGGGAAGATAACCATGGCAAGGTTCTTAATCTGTTGGGAGCATCACCACTAGGGAAGAATGTGTTAATTAATGACCAGAGGAGAATAAAGATTGAAGGTGACTGTAGCCTTTATGTACGTGGGCTTCATCAAGAGGATCAAGGTGATTATAGGTATTCTTATTATGATCCACAAGTTCAAAGTGAGGGGTCAGAGACAGGGTTTAGAACTAGCATAATGACTTTAGTAGTAATAGATGCAAGTACGATCACACAACTCCAAGTTGTAAAAGAAGTAAGGGCGTCAACTCTCCGGCCGGAAACTGGGAAAAAGGAACAAAACCTATCCTTCCAGCCCTGAAGGTTACTGAAAGTACAAAGGCATTGCTCTTAACAAAAGTTCCACCTCAAACGACTACACCGACACCAACTTCTTCGAATTCTGTGATTAGGGTAAAATTAGGCAGTGCGGTTCATCTTCCATGTCAATGTGGTAAATGGAACGCTGGTGGCAATAATCCTCCTAAGTGGAAAAATAGTCGCGGTGAAGACGTAGTGTTAGTGGGACTTGGGACCTGTTAACATTGTGCCTCGTGATCGAAGGAAGTATGTTTTGTACAATGACATGAAGTGGATGAAAATAGAGGGTGATTGTTCACTTGTCTTGTACAATGCTACTTGGGAAGATCAAGGGGAATATACATGAACTTATTTTGAACCACACTTAAAATTTGTATCATTTCGAAACTATTTGATAGAGGGATATGTAACTTGTAAAGTGACGCTTATGATAAGTTTTATTCCTGTTCAAGTATCCACAGTTGTTAGAAAAGTTCAGGAGTGACTCACCACAGCAACTACATTGGGGATATATAGTGGACAGATGATACATACTACTTTAGCTCCGGAAGTGACTAAGAGTGTTAATATGACTACTCCGGTTTTTACTTTAGTTACGACTCAGAAGCGGATAAATAGTACAACAATGAAAGTGATGACTCAAACGTCTGGTACTCTGGGAAATTCTACAAGTAAGGCTGTGATAGGGGCAGCCACAAATAAAACTTTGACTGAGCTGTACACAGATGCCTGTTATGACACCTTTGAAACCTGAGGAATTTGTTAATGGGACTCAAAAGCCAATGTTGCGAATAGAGGTGAGCTTGAACAGTAGTAGTAAGAAATCTGAAATTCTGGGATCAATTGAGGACAAGACTGATGTAAATTCATCTTTAACAACCCAGAGGACTTGGTCAGAAATGACCAATGACCTTGACGATCTTGACTGGACACCAAACGACATGACTGAATCCTACCGAGCATTACATAAGAGAGAAACTAGGTGGAAGGCATATGGATTTGACTACTCGGTGTTAAAAATTTCTGACCCATGGGCAGGTAGAAATTTATGGTTTCAACAGTTGACTTATTCCGTAAGATTGGTTAGGGACATGAATTGTTCATGTGTGGTGAGAGTTCCACCACCAGGCACATGGCCTGCAATTATGGAGACGGTACAGGAACCGCTGCTTCCTAAGTGTCAATCTTATGTGCTATCGTGGTTGGCTAGGAAACTTGCCATATGTAAATTTACTCAACAAACATGAGGATGTGACTATAGCAGTTCCTGATGAACTGGAATTGACACCTGTAAAGGCTGAAGGCTGTTTTTGTTCGAATGAAACGCATAATGGCCCTGGTGTGTTTATGGGAATAGCAGACTGTGATAAATATAGACAGATTCGGAGTGTTAGGTGCAGCGTTAATTCAGATTTTCAGAGTGGTTCATTGGCTTCACACCCTCTCACGAGCAGACCTGCAGGTGCTTGATTTGACACTGTACTTCTTTGTGATAAACCTTTATATGCAATCAAGACGGTGTCAGCGGAGTCTCCTTCATCCTCTTCGCATCATCATCACCATCTAAATAAACTACAGTTCCCACCATAGTGGATGTCTCCAGGACCACATTTTGCCATGATCTCACAGACAGACACAAACAGACTCACCGTTCGCAGGTGGTAATAAACCCAAAGTATACTGATTTCTTAGTTTAAAAAATATCGATTTGCGTTGGTCTTTACAGAAAATCTGAACAACCATTCTCAACCAATAGTCCGCCAGCCTATAGGTGGTGGTAAGACACCTCAAGCTTTTAACCAACCTCGTAAAATGTCAGGAGAAGAAGAATTAAACTTTGTTGGTGACCCGGCATCTGCATCATCACGTCGCTGGGCCGCATACCATGTGTGTGGCTGGTGCGTAACTGGATGGAAAAGGATATAGTTTTAGCTACGTTGTTTTCAGAAGTTGCAGTTAAAGTAACAAAATGCCAAGGAAAACGAAAGAAGAAGCAGAGTGGATGGACGATGAAGTCGCCCCGGCAGCTGGTGAGATAACATTAATGTTTTTTGAGAGGCTAGCAGCAGGCTAAGTAGCGTTACAGCTAACGTTAATTTAGCAGTAGTCCAGATAAGGTGTCAATTGTGCGCCACTTAAAATCTTCAATTTTCTCCCTAAACTGCTTAATGGCTACGGCATATGCTACCCACAATCTACTTTAACACTTTCTTGAATCTTGAGCATCTTCTGATCAATTCGGATTGAAGGTTTACCTTAAAGCATTAAAGCAATTTAATTAAAACCTCAACTGTTCACGTTTCACGCATGGTTGAAATGGCCAAAGTGTCATGAAAAAGGCAAATCTAAACAAGTGCTATTAGATGTATTTAGAGTTTACATACGATAGATTTCGCCAAAACAATGTGCTGCCAAGAATGTATCGACAAATAAGATTATATTTAATTGCTATATTTATGTATTAAGACTGGTGAAACAGCACGACATATACTTAGGTCTCATTTTGCTAACAAATGCAACTACGTCAGCAAAACCAACACAATATTAAACCTAGTTTTAAGTGATAAGTTAAACAAAGTTAAATGGAACTTCAACAAAGCATATTTCAGTTAACGCTAGCCATGACATGCCGGTCCTTTCATGAGAGTGATGCAATAATGTTGTAGACACTGACATATGTGAAATAATGTGACAGTTTAGTCCGAGTTTGACAGTAAAATCAGTTAATCTTTGGACTCCAGCCCTTACTTTCTAGCTTTGACTTTCTTTAACTAGATAAAACAAAGTGCAAATGAAATGAAACAATTTCTAAGAGGTTAAAAGTGCTGACTCTCAGGTTAATGGTGTTGGATTTTCCAAATCCCTGTTGGGCTGAACAGTGTTGAACCACTAGCTTGTTATACAGATGTGTGACAAATGAAAGGCAAAATTTGTTAGTAAGGTGTTGTTCCATCACAAGCCTCCAGTACAGCTTCAGTGCTTCTTGTCATAGATTGTCCAAGTGTGTGGAACTCTCCTGGAGGGATGATATATCTAAATATCCAGAACACCTCACTCTGTGTTCTGGTGTTGAAGGTGGATTACTTGACACCATATATTAAAAGTAATTACTGTATTAAAGTGTATTTTAACATGTCCCATTAGTTTCTGGACCGAATTGAGAGACTATGTTCAAAAAGGAATAAAAGTTCTACACAGTATATCTATGGATGTCAGCACCCCCAAATTAGAGCTGAGAGTCAGCACTTGACCTCCTTGTCATTGTTTAATTTCAATTTGTGCCAGTGTACAGTCCTGACATGACAAACATGGTCCTAATTATGTCTGAGGGTACTGTTCATGTCAATGTCCCACTGATGCCCACTAATGTTTTTATGAAATTAAAAATCTGTTTTCTTCCAACAGAAAAAAATGTGAAAAAGGGGAAGAAAGATAAAAAGGGGAAAAAGAGTGTGAGTACTTACAATGGCTCTTTTCATTAATTTTTAAGTATTAAAATGCTCCATAGTTGATTTTTCATTTCTATGGCAAATGTGTCTCATTGCATTTCCTGTGTGAATGATTTTCTCCAGTTCTTTGAGGAACTCGCCACAGATAGCAAACCTGAAAAGGTACATGAGGTGGCTGTGAAAGAAACGCAAGGAAAACAGGTATTCTTCACTCTGAAAGTTGGTCTGAGAAAGGTGACACTGTGTATACAATTTACTGGCCAATGTAACTTTTTTGTCTTGCAGCAAGTTAGAGGTCCAGTTCTGTGTTACTGATAGCAAGTCTGTAGTAATTTTCTTGCATAGCTTTTGCACTCATAGTGAATGAGTGAATGAGAGACAAATTGTAAAGGACTTTCCATACCCCTTCATGGGCTATAGAAACCCAAAGTGTTCAATGTTAAATTAATGAAAAAATATTTTATGAAATAATTCTGTGAATAAATTGTCATTATTTAAATTAATCTACAATTTTTGAAATAATTGAAGAAATTATCAGCACTCAACTCATCGTTATGAAACGTTGTTTAAACATTCATTTTTGTAATTCCAGTTTTATTGGAAATAAATTTAGCTTGCTTGCTTCAGAGGCAGGGGAAATGTGAGTAGCTGTAAAGTGAGAGGGTGGAGACATTTGTGAGATTATGAAATAAAAAGTGGTGTGAAATAAAAGTGCCATTGGAAAAATGCCATGATGAAATAAAAACAGACTTTTGAAAAAGGCATTTTGATAAAAACTATTATGAAATGAAAATGAACTCATGAAAATTTATAAAGAAAACAAGAAATATGAAACATTATGTAATGAGTTGAATTTTAATAACTTCTTAAATTACTTCACAAATTATTGCGCCATTTATATGTTAGTCTTATTTATTCATATGACCAATTTCTTTTCATAATCACTTATTTTTTAAAGTATTGAACATTTGGGGCTCCATAAGTAGAAAGTGTATGTAGAAACCCTGTTTATATTCAGACAAATTCCAATATATGAAATATTTGCAATAAAATCTTTTAATCTGATAGTCTTTAGAGACATGCTGCTACAATCTGTTGCATCACTACAGTATTGGCAATGATACTGACCCTATTTAGCAAATCAGCCAAGATGTGACCAATCCACGTTAAATACAGTTTCTTTGTCAATAGCATTATGAACTTCAGTGTTTTTGCTATCAGTCAGTGCTGCTGACTCAGTTTTTAGTGTCGCTGCAATCTCTGATGCATACCACTGTATTCATAATTATCCATTATTGCCAGGTATTGCATTGGTACATTTCAGATCTTCTAAAATCTCAAGATCACATTTTGCCTATTTGTGACAAAACTTAAAACTGTCCTTTTCAGCCTCTGAAAAAGAAGAAAGACAGACGGAAAGGAAAAGGTGGAGAATTAGATGAGGATGATGACGACGATGTCATGGTAAAGCTGAAAAAGCTCTCGGTGCAAGAAAGTGACGAGGAAGATGAGCCAGGTATAATGTTTCCTGACTGATCCTCACTATTAAAAATTTTTTATTCTCGCACATGTTCAATTTATATCATTATCCAATGTGCTTGCCTTCCCTTTCCACAGTCATTGCCCCCAGTAAAGGAAACAAGAAGAATAAGGTTTGTCATAGGTCTACATTGGCATACTGTGCTTCAGCTCTACCCTCCTGACTCTTCACATGCTGGCTGTGTAAAGCATCTCTGGTGTCTTTCAGGGTGGAAACATCTTTGCTGCTCTCAGCCAGGGCCAGAGTGATGAGGATGAGGATGCTTATGTGGTCAAAGAAAAAGAAGATAAACCAGCAAAAAAGGTACAGCACTGTATTTCATGTGGCTTAAAATGACCACAAAACAAAAGTGTTCCCTGATCTCATCTTTTGATGTTATACTTCTTGGAATTGAAATTATGCTATCTTTTTGAGCTGCTTTAATGAGTGAGTTATAGCTTTGACTATTTTGTTAAAAAGACGACTATGTAGTATTTTGTCTTCTAACTGCATGAATTTTTTCATACTGACATGAATTTTGCACACCACAGTCAAATCAGATCTCAACATGGAAAGTAAAGAGGTTTACTGCATTTCATTGTTGTTCAGCAGAGGGCTGTCATTGGAAAGTCGATTGGGTTTTTTTTTTTTTTTTTTGGCAACAACAATGATGTTTCTCCATCAATAAAGAAAAAGCTCCCCTGCACCTCGTCATGAAAAATAAATTCAGTACATTGCATTTAGTATTGGTAGGTCTATGCTACCCTCTTCACTTTGTTTTCTGTGTTCTGATTTGATTTTAATGTATCACTGGAAACACAACGAAAAACATTTAGTTATTAAAATATAACATAGTAAATGCATTCATAAAAAGGTTTTCATACAGTGACTTCAGAAAGTACTCGGGCCCATTCAGTTATTGGAAACTTTATTGTGTTGTAGATTCGATTTTAAATGGTCAAAATTGTCAAGTGAAAAAATTGCATATAAAATTTTTTTGCAGATTTATTAAAAATCTAAATCTTAAATCTGTCATTTACAAAAGTATTCAGAGCCTTAATTCAGTATTGTGTAGATGCCCCTTTCGTTGCAGTTACAGTTTTGAGTCTTCTTGGGTATGTCTCAACAAGCCTTGCACACTTGTATTTGGGCAGTTTATCCAATTCTTCCTGGCAGATCCTCTCAAACTCCGTCAGATTGGATGGGAAGTGTCTGTAAACTACCATCTTCAGGTCTCTTCACAGATGTTCTATAGGGTTTAAGTCTGGGCTTTGGTTGAGCTACTCAGGACAGCCAGAGACTTTTCCGAAAGCCACTTCAGCATTATCTTGGCTGCATGCTTTGGGTCATTGTTGTGCTGAAAGGTGAACCATTGCCAGAACCGTCCTTCCCTCAATTCTGACCAGTCTCCCTGTCCCTGCATCTGAGAAGTGCCCCCACAGCATGATGCTGCCACCACCATGCTTCACTCTAGGGATGGTATTAGCCAAGTGATGAGCAGTGCCTGGTGTTCACCAGTAAAAAAGTGTATGGAGTACTGCCCGTAGGCTTAATTTCTGTCTCATAAGACCAGAAAATCTTTTTCATCATGCTCTGAGAATCTTTTAAATGCTATATGGCAAACTAACTTTTAGTTAAAGTGGCTTCTGTCTAGCCACTCTACCATAAAGGCCTGATTGATGGTGTTCTGCTGAGATGGTCTGCCTTCAAACTGGTTCTACTGTCTCTGCAGAGGTTTCTGAAGCTCTGTTGGACTGTTGGGTTCTTGGTCAACTCCCTGACCAAGGCCCTTCTTGCCTGGTTACTCAGTTTAGCCGGATGGCCAAATCTAGGAAGAGTCCTGGTGGTTCCAAACTTCTTCCATTTCACAGTTTATGAGGCCACTGTGCACCTGGGAAAGCAAAGCTATAGAAATAGTGAGCAGAAAAACATTTCAGAATTCAAAACACGTCCACCCTTGAGACAGGTGGGCTACAACAGCAGAAGACCACGTCAAGCTCCTCTCCTGTCAGTCGGGAACAGAAACCTGAGGCTGAAGTTGGGACGGACCCAATACAGGACAGTTGAAGACTGGAAAAATGTAGCCTGGTCTGATGAATCTGGATTTCAGCTGAAGCATGCAGAGAGTAAGGTTAGAATTTGGTGTCAACAGCATGAATGCATGGACCCAACCAGCCTTGTGTCAACAGTTCAGCTAGGTTGCGGTGTAATGGTTTGGGAAATGTTTTCTTGGCACACTTTGGGCCCCTTAATACCAGTCAATCATGGTTGGAATGCCTCAGCCTATCTGAGTCTTGTTGCTTACCATGTGCAACCCTTTGTGGCCACGATTTACCAATCTTCTAATGGCTATGTCCAGTATGATAATGCACCATGTCAAAAAAAAAGTTGTCTCAAACTGGTTTCATGAACATGACAATGAGTTCAGTGTACTTCAGTTACCTCCCCAGTCACCAGATCTGAATCCAATAGAACACCTTTGGGATATGGTAGAATGGGAAATTGGCAGCATGACTCTGCAGCTGTCAGACCTACAGAAGTTATGTGATGCAATCATGTGAACATGGAAGAGAATCTCAAAGGAATGTTTCCAAAATATTGTGGAATCCATACAACGAAGAACTGAGGCTGTTTTGAGAGCAAAGCGAGGCCCTAGAAGGTATTAGTATGGTCTTCTTAATAAAGTGCAAGTTCTAGAATCATCTCAAGAATAACTAAAGCAGGATACACGAGAGCACATTTTGGAGTGCCACAGCAAAGAGTCTGAATACTTTTGTAAATAAGAGATTTTCGTTTTTGATTTTTAATAAATTTGCAAAATTTTCCAAAATGTTTTCACTCTGTCATTGTGGTTCATTGAGTGTAGATTGAAATTGCAATTTTATCCATTTAAAATTAAATCTACAACACAGTAAAGTATGCCAAAGGTGAAGGAGTCTGAATATTTTATGAAGGCACGTTATATTGTATTTCACTTTATTTCATGATCTATTTGTTTACATTTAGGCACTTAGGCACATCTTCATTACTCATTTTAGCAGGGAATTTTTAATTTTAACCAAACACACAAAGTAATCTTAAAATAGGCACAGCATTGTTGAAAGGGTTAAAAACACAACATGTATATCAAAAGCCCCTTTCTCACTGGAAAAAATCCCACAAACACCCACTAACATCTGGCTTCTGTTCCCTCGTTACTTCATGACAAATTAAGCAGATAAAAGATGTGGAGCACATTCCGAATGTGGAATTTGCATTTGGTAGCTGTTTATGGGAACTCTCAACATACTGTCTAAAGAGGTGTCGATGCAAATGAAGGAAGCCATAATTAGGCTGAGAAAACAAAACAAAACTATCAGACAGATGACAGAAACTTTAGGAGTGGCCAAATCAACAATCTGGTACCTTCTTAAAAAGAAGGAATGTACAGATGAGCTTAGCCACACCAAAAGGCCTGGAAGACCACGGAAGACAACTAAAGTGGATGATCACAGAATTCGATCCTTGGTGAAGAAAAATCCCTTCACAGCATCTATCAACGTCAAGAACACTCTCAAGGAGGTAGGCGTAATTATTAAGTCTACAACCAAGAGATGCCCTAATTAATGTAAATACAGAGGGTTTACCACGAGGTGCAAACCATTGGTAACACTCAAGTACAGAAAGGCCAGATAAGACTTTGCCAGAAGTCCTCTTTAAAAATAAAAAAAAAAGCCTGCCCAGTTCTAGAACAAGGTTATTTGGCCAGATTAAACTAAGATTAACTTGGACCAGAATGATGGGAAGAGAAGAGTATGGAGAAAGAAAGGAACGGCTAATGATTCAGATCATATCATATCACATCATCTGTCAAACATCTGAAGTTTATAGGGCTATACTATCTGCTCAGACTCAGCCTAATGCTGCAAAATTAATAGGACGGTCCCTCACAGTACACATGGATAATGACCCAAAACATAATGCAAAAGCAACGCAAGAGCTTTGCAAGGCAACGAAATGGAATATTCTTAAATGGCCAAGTGATTCACCTGACCTCAATCCAATTGAGCATGCTTTTCACTTACTGAAGACAAACCTGAGGGCAGAAAGAAGCACAAACAAGCAGCCATATGACAGCCAGGCAACTTCAGGCAGTCATTGACTACAAAGGATTTTCATTATTAAAAATAAAAAAATATATAATTATTTTGGTTTGTCCAATTACTTTTGAGCCTCTGAAAATGAGGGATTATGTTTAAAAATGGATGAAATTCCTAACCATTGATGTGATATTTTTTTTTTTACCCCCCTCAAATTAAAGTTGAAGGTCAACACTTCAATCACATCTTGATGGCTTCAATTCCAATCCACTGTGGTGGAAAATTGCAAAAATTGTCACTGTCCAAAAACGTTTGCACCTAACTGTATATATCTCCAGAATACCACTCAGTAAAGGGCATACCTCTGCCGATGCAAAATAGTGACGAAAATGTCCAAAAATGCCCTGTCTCGCATCGTTAAACAAAGTGATAAAAAAATTCCTGAATCCACCCCTTTAACAGGATCAGCACCGAAATTTAATGGGTTCTTCACTGGCCCGTAACCCGTTCCTCCACCAAATCATGAGGATGAATACATTTAGTAGAAACCCTGAGAATACAGCTGTTTCCGACCCCAATCCTGAAGAAGACTGCTGCGTTAAAATGTCGCTGTTATTAAAGTCAGGGTTCAAGGTTACAAATGAAGGATGGCCATGTTTTTTGCCTTCATACTGGATTTACTTTAATTTACTGTAAGGCAAAAAACATAATCATACTGGGCTCTGGTATCTTCTAATTGGTGTAAATGGAAAATGAAGCAAATCACACAAAAGGAGCAAACCTATGACTGAACTGCTCGGTAAGTTAGTGAAAACGTAAACCCTTCTTCGGGATCCTCCATTACTAATGAATGTGGTGTTAAAAACCAGTTTGTGGTATGTGGGACTTACAGGCACAAGATGGCAGACAGACTATATTTGTAAAGAATATTAAGGTGTTTTCCTTTGATTTGGTGCTTGAAACAGTAATTTATCTGCTTTGACAGATGTTTGTATTTACATTCTCTTAAATTTCTGGGTCTTTCTCTACATGTCTGCGCATCTTTGATACAGTAGGTTGAGAAGGGCGAGAAAAAAGATAAACCTAAGTTGGGAGCTGGAAAAATCTTTATCTTTCCTATGTCAGCTGTTTCCTGCATCTTCCATCCACTCATTAATCCATGCACAAAATATGACTCTGGAACACAGATTGGTGTCACATAGAGCATTTTCTTTTTAAAATTTCTCCTCAGATTCTAATCTCCCTCTCTCCTCTGTGACATTTCACAGGTCTTTTCCATAACTTAATCAGTCTGAGACTCTAGAAATTTCAAAGATTCAACAAATGTTGCTTACTGCTGTGTGTGTGTGTGTGTGTGTGTGTGTGTGTGTGTGTGTGTGTGTGTGTGTGTGTGTGTGTGTGTGTGTGTGTGTGTGTGTGTGTGTGTGTGTGTGTGTGTGTGTGTGTGTGTCAGGCTGCATCTGATGAGGATGAGGTAGAGGAGGAAGACAGAGAAGAGAAAACTACGAAGACAGCAGAAGCCAAATCCAAGGTGGGTGCTGTTGAAGATCTAAGTCTTTATAAATGTGTGAATTAATATGAGCAGACACTGTATGGATTAAGCATGGTTTTAACTCCGAATTGGCTGTTTGGTAAACCCTTCCCCTGAACAGCGATTATCCAGTCCTAGCTTAGCAACTGTAACTAGGTATTGTAGGGCTCTGTCAAGCTCTGGGTTTCTTCATGTGTACAGCTGTAGTTGAAGCTACAGCTTGTAGAAGCTAATAAGAATGATACTCTGTATTTACACAGTTTGGAGGACAATGTCTTTTTCGTTTTTCCAAAACACGAGCAACAGTTTACAGAAGTAGGGAAGGAAAGGAACAAGTCATTAGCTAAATACATTATTGTGTGGAGTAACAGGATACTGTACAGAAATACCTATCAAGGACTGGAACATCCACCCAGTGTGTCAGAGTTTAGGCTAATTCTGTCTTAATCTTAGAAACGCCAGCTAAATTGGGGTTATCCAAACTCATTGGTTAATAGTGTTCCTTGTTCTCACATTTTTTTTTTTTCTTGTAAAGTGAAGCATATTGTTAGAAAATATGAGCATTAAAGCATAAATCTAACCCATGTTTCTTGTCAAAGTACATTTATATGCAATTTCCATATTTTGTGATTTTTGAAGTAAAAAGAATAAAATCCAACCCCTGTAGCAAACAGAAATTAAAATATGAGCCTGTCTTCAAATGTTGTAGCGCTGTTTTTAAACGTAATGTACAAAAGTTTTGGCTCCTTACTGTCAGCAGTCTCAGAACTTGAAGTGATCTGCAGGAAGAGCGGCTGAAAATTAATCAGTCAAGAATAGAAAGACTCTTAACTGCTACAAAAAGTTTTTACAAACTGTGCGTCTGCCAAATGGAGGTTACTACTTACTGTCTTTTGCAGATGCCTATTTGTTTCTATTTTTTAAGTTCATGAAATGAAAAGTAACAGTGCATTAATAATTGAAGAAAGGCTCATTTTATGTCTGTTTGCTGCAGGGGTTGTATTTACTTCTATTCACTTCAAAAATCAACAAAATATGAAACTCGCCCAGGAGTGGCTTAACATTTGCAGACAGCTGTATGTTTTTCTAAACTAAGAATTAGCATCAACCATGCAAGGGTTATGATAGCATGAATAACATTTTAATTACATTTGATTGACCGTTGTCTACTATAAATGAGATGCTGCTTTTGTTTACTTCTGTATAAAGCCTCAGACCATTGTTTCAAAAATTTTGAATTAATTTAAATATGTTACCACTGTCACTATAAGTCACAGGATACACAGTATGCCAGATTGGAAGGTTTCAGTTGGCTGTAGCAGTTAAAGCAATTCCAACATCCGATCTCGCACATTCCTGCTATCAAAAGATCCATTATTGTAGTCAGGTTATTTTTTAATATTGTAGGAAGAGTATTTTACATGTTGTGGCTAACTTGTAGTTTCGGCTCAGACTGCACCCATCTGCATGTCTACATTCTTCTTTTTTACTTCTTACTTTCTTTTCAAATCATGGATGGATTAGGTTCAAAGTAGAATCTTCAAGGGTGTGGCCATTGGCTTTGACTAAAATTTTATTGGAACTATCAATGAAAAAACCAATTCAGGTCCCGTATTTATATCTCAGAGTAGGAATCAGTCCTGACTGGCCAAAAATTCAGTGACACATATTGTGACACACATTCCATCCTACTTTTAGGAGTAGGAGTAGGAATAGGAATAACTGTCTTTCTATCAACTTTCTTCACCAAGCAAACTACTCCTATATACTGTAGAGGAGAGCTCCAGAGGTGTTCTAACAATATTTTCATGACCTAAGCTTATGAAAATATTTTTACAAAAGTTTTTTAGTCTGATCTTGTGCAGGATGCAAATGAGACCGTGCTATCCCTGAAGAAACCAAGATCTTTGCAGCCTTGCACTTTTTGGCATGAATTGCAGCTTTTCAACAGTGTTAATTGAATTGAAAATTGGAGAGAGATACAATTTTATTGTAGCTTATTCCTGTATATGATGGGGTATGTGGTGATTTGACATTACAGAAATTGGCCTAATTTTCCCCCAAGTGCATGCCACAGAACTATCACAGTGGGTGAAGTTGAAACATGAATTAATTCCGTGTTTTCTAAAGAGTGGTGTACCACAGCCTGCAGAGGATTTACAACATTGCTGTGTGTATGTCATTGTACAATATAAACCAAGATGCACAGCAAGGCATTCAAAAATGTTAATGGATACTGCAGCTGACATATTTTTAACATTTTTAAAATCAATTATTACATTAAGCTTTTAAGGTATGCAAATGGATAATCAATTTACTTTACTTTACAGCCTACATTATGCAAATGAAAAATGGTTAAATATGAGATATAAGATGTGTTGTAATAGACAGTATTAATTACAGACATGTAATTAATATCATATCACTATTTTGCATTTTTACGTATATTATTTGCCTATATACATAAAAACTACACATTAAAAGTTTTGCTAATTTCTACATTTCAAAGTTTCCATTGTTTAATGCTCAGAAACGGAAACTACAATAAATCATTGGAACTTCTACTTTGTGGCCGATAGTGTTGTAAAACAGCAACATCACACTCTCTTCTAAGAGTTGTCAGGCTTCATAAATAAAATCCTACTGAGAGGTAGGACTGTTTTTAGTCGTAGGTTAAATTTAATTGGGATTCCTAGGAGGGATTAGTACAGACCAAGGGTTCCCCTCAATCAATTTGTTCAGTGCAAACATAGAAGTTGTACATTTTGGCCTTGCAGGAAGACAGATTAAATTTTAGCATGAGTTGATGCAAAATATAAAATGAATGAAATTGTACAGTGTCTGTCTACCTTTACAAACCTCTTATCTACAGTATGGCATTTAAAAAAAAGAAGCCTACGTAGGCCTGCAGTATTTCCTCATTTCCTTATTAATTTCGTCATTGTACGGCAGAGCCAGGTATACTTTCAATAAGAGAACACTCCGTGTAATTCACTGGTGGCTAAGAAGAGCTTACTTTGATTACTCTTCACTTCGCTCTTCTCTCTTGACACAGAATAAAATATGTTGATTTTGCTCTAGAGACCTTTTGAACTACATACATTTGTAATGTCTGAGTTGTCAACTGGGTTTAGATCAAGAGTTAGGTCATTTTTAAAAAAATGTTTCTCTAGTCACCAGAAAATGATGAGGATGAAAAGCCAAAGAAGGGGAAGAAAGGGCAAAACAAGGCAAGTAATAAGTGCTGATGTTTGTTGCATCCTTCCATTTTTATCTAATTTACAGCATTTTCCAGGTAACCATGATGTGATTTAACTGTGTCTATGTAGAAAGGAAAATCCGCTGAGCGATCACGCAGTGAGGATGAAGATGAAGATGAGGAAGAGGATAGTGACGGAGGTGACAGGATGATGGTATGTTTGTCCGTCCTCCACAACGCTCTCCTCCTCTGCTTTCTATCAGCGTGTTAACTTATCTCTTTCTCTGGCTGTAACCATCAAGAGTGCTGAGGATGTCATCGCAGAACAGGCTAAGCAGCAGGAAGACTTCCCATATGCTAACCTAAGTAAAAAGGAGAAGAAGAAGAAAAAGAAACAGGTAATAACTATATGCTGTTATTAAAGGCGATTTTATCGACAGATATTGGCCTATTACAGATATATCGGTATTGGTTTAAACGTTTTCCACCGTGTGCCGATATGAAAACTTTTTTTTTTTTACAGAACATAATGAGGAAAAAAAATGCTTGGGGTAATTCTGAAATGGTCTCATCCCATACTTTTTCCAGCAGGATGCACTTTGACTCCATTGTTTACAATAATTCTAGCACTGTATCAGCAAATGTAGCAGAGTATGCATCACAGCTGAGCAGACAATGGTGCAGAATCAGGCAGCACCTTCACGAAACGTTGCTAACTAGTTTGTGAAATACATGCTGGAAAGTTATATAACTTAATATAATCGTATCACTTAATATAATGTGTATATACGTGTGTGTGTGTGTGTGTGTGTGTGTGTGTGTGTGTGTGTGTGTGTGTGTGTGTGTGTGTGTGTGTGTGTGTGTGTGTAAATTTTTGTGTGTGTGTGTATGTAAATTTGTGTGTTGGTGTAAGTGTGTGTGTGTGTGTGTGTGTGTGTGTGTGTGTGTGTGTGTGTGTGTGTGTGTGTGTGTGTGTGTGTGTACGTATACGTCCTGAACAAGCAAAAACAATAAAAACAAATCATTTAAAATTGCATTGATCAATAAAACAATACAAGGCAAAACAAACTAAATACAAGGATCAGAAGAGGGGAGTCATTTCAACTCATTAGGACTGAAGTACAAGCTGCACATGGTAATTGGGACAGGCTCAACATGCAGCTGTGGCGAGGAAGACACTGAAGCATGTATTGATTGACTACTGGACTTTTAGAGAATAAAACATAATTTGCTTATGAAACCCCAGGTGATGTAAGGATACATGACGTGTTGAAGTAACAGGAGAAAGCGCCGCCCACGAGAGCGTATTTGGCCAATGTCATTGGAAGATGGATGACACATTGCATTGACTTAATGGCGTTTGATGAGTCCAGGACGGTGAACTATCAAATAAAATAGTGATTAAATACACACGAGATGTGGTATACTTGGATACATTCGATAGCTTTTCTCCGCAGATGAGGCATTCAGGTATGGTACAGCTTTCTTTCCCCTATCTAAAAATATAGAACTGAACCAATGAGTAGATTAGTCAATTGTCAACAGTATTGATAACTGATTAATCGTAAGTCAATCTTTCAGCAATAAAATGTCAAGCATTCTCTGATTCAGTCTTCTCCAATGTAATGATGTGCTCTTAATTTCGTTAACACTATTAACAATTTTACAAAATTTGGTTTTATCTTTAATCAAAATTTTTTGTGACAAAATATATATTCGTCAGTGACATTTTTTTCGGATGAGAGAAGACAAAGTTAAAAAATTGAAATGGAGTTTGAAAATAAAAACTGACAAATTCTCACTGTATTTTTGTTGACAAAAAAGAGACAAAATTACATAGACTGTTTTTTACACAGTGACATAATTCAAATCTCCTTTCATTGTTTGACTACACATTTTTCTTCCTACAAGCCCAAATCATCTTCCTGGTGACTGCACACTAACATCACACCAATGAATGCACCACAAGCATTGCTAGCCTGGACCTAGCTACTGTAAACACTTCAATGCTACTGTTTTAGGAGAAAATAACTTGATGGCAACAGCAGGGCTTGGCCAGACAATATCGGGTTGAGATATGGATCCACTTCAGATGTAATGCTGCTGAGGAAAAAAAGTAAGTTTGTAGTATTTTGGGAGAGAAGCCCTGCGGCTACAAAATTGCTGGGAAGAAAACCATAAACCCGAAGAGACCACCTCAAGGCACACCACACAGAAATCTTCCCATCTCTGTGTGGCTTATTTTCATTTTAATTTTAATCTTATTTCAAAGCAGTTTGCTGAAGTTTGACTGAAATGCTCATTTTTGGTCTTGAGTAAAACTAGAAATGTTCCCAACACTTTTGTCAACTAAACATCTGATAACTAAAAAAAAAAGGACTAAAATGGGAAGTGTTTAGATTGGCTGTAAAGTGACCTTAAACAAAAAGGATGAGGTTAACGAAATACGACTAAAACTAGCATGGACTTGTTATCTCAGGACAAAAACTAAGACTAAATTAATTCATTTTTGTGAACAGTGTTTCTCACTATATTCTGACATTTTGTCACCAAATGAATAATTGATTCACCAGAAAAACAATTGGCTGTTTAATTGGTAATGAAAATTATTGCTGGTTGCAGCCCTATAAAATATAGGTAATCTAAGTGTCATATACATTTTAATGTGATGAGAAGTTGTTAAAATGTCCAGTAAAAAAATGGAGATAAACAGATCTTCCAGCACCTCAAGCCTATCTTCAAGGCATTCCAGGGTGCTGCAACACACACTTTGGGACCCACTAGTGTAATGTCTTCTGGGGATCTGGAGGAGCTTTAAGGCTGAGAAAATAATCCTTATGATGTGATTAAGATACTTTGTGTTGTGTTCTTGGGTTCTTATTTCTCTGTGTTGGTGTGTATCGTTACAGATGGAGTATGAGCGCCAGGTGGCCAGTGTTCGTGCTCAGAGTGCCTTGGAGGGAGATTTCTCCATTTCCCAGGCTGAGATGTCATCCAGACAGGCCATGCTGGAGAACGCCTCTGATATTAAGGTTACATACTTATTACAATATTCTCAATGAGTGGCTTAAAATGTACTTTTAACAGCAAATGTTTGAAAATCTGTTCTCTTGAAATGTGAATTGTAATGACAAAGTGAAGCTAATTATTTTTAGTTTAGTTATGTTTTAGTTTTATACATATTTTTTTTCACAACTTCTCTTCATTTTCACTCTAAAGATGATTTTAACTTGTTGCATGTACTGCATAAACAGTCAGGACTCTGTTAGTGAAGATCTGTTTTATTTGCTTTAGTTGGAGAGGTTCAGCATATCTGCTCATGGCAAGGAGCTTTTCGTCAATGCTGACCTTCTGATTGTAGCAGGAAGAAGATATGGTTTAGTTGGACCAAATGGGTAAAACACTTTTATTTTATTTGATTTTTTTAATTACTTTTAACCAATACAGGCACAGAGACCTCTACTCATTATGACATTACCCTGATAATCAGGTGTTGGGTTGAAATGTAACCCTCATTACAGGGTTGGAATTAGTTTCTTGGATCACACTCTGATCATGATGAACATACAGTATGATTCTAAATATGCTTTAGCAATTACTGTGTTAATACTGGGTATCTGCAGAGAGAGTCTGTTCCGATACTTATACCTACCTAAATGTTGTTTAAATATGTAATCAGTAATATCCGACATATTGAAATAACAGGTGTAGCGTACGTCATCTGAAACACCTTATTTTTCACAAAGTACTTGATCCAAATTCCGTAGGTCAGAAATATTAATTTTATAACCTTAATTTATTGATATGATATGAATGAAAGATTAACTGACCGAATGGGTACCTCTAAATGGAGCCTAATATTCCGATTAATTTAATGGTTAAAAGCCCAGAAAAATGATCAATATAAACATAAATCAGAATAAACAGGCCCAAACTGATCTTAACTGATTATTATTAGCATTAAAAATACAGACTAATTTATCACTGTTCCTGCTTTAACCATATTAGTTATTTAAAACCGCAAAACAAAAAAACCCAAAAATTATTGGTTGAAGTGTATTGGATTAAAATATCTACATTTTAAGTATAATGCTATAATTTCTACATTTCTACACATTAGTTGCAAGTATTTATTTCTTCTTGTTGATAAAATCACCAGAGTGCCAGTGGAGTGATGTTGCACCAGAAACAGGTGTGGTTCTGAGAAGTCTGTTCATCATTGCAATGTCTATTTTACACCAAGAACAACTTGCTTTGCCCTGCTTCATGTGATTGAACCTGGGCACCTGGTCACCCAAATACTGCACAGGCAAATTTCTAGATTAGGAAAATATGAAACTAATGAGAGCCCGGCTTGTGCTGGTTATTATAATCAGTAAATAGGGGCTTCTGTCTCTCCTGCTCGCTCTCTCAGCTGTCTTTCTCGCTTGCTCGCTCTCTCTCCAAAATAATATCCATTAGCGAATGCAGTCAACAAACCAAGTAATTTACATAAAGATGTAGCATAACATTTTCATGACATTTTTTGGAAGGTTTAGCCTCCCATAGCCTCTTAATAGTGCCGTCTGTGCTGCCACACTATGAATATCCATTTTTTTTGTTTGTGGTATGATAAGTAGCCAGGTTAGTATGGCTTGTAATAGTAGCCAATGTCTTACTTAATATTCATCTACACATTAGTAATTACTGATTAAGTGTACTCTTGTCGTGGTCTCATCTTTCAGCAAAGGAAAGACCACATTACTGAAACACATAGCCAACAGGGCTCTCAGTATTCCCCCCAACATTGATGTGCTACTGTGTGAACAGGGTAAGTGACCTGCCACAATGTGCCCTCCATCATTTCTTTCTCTGTCCATGTTGTTATTGCCTGCTAATTCTGTTATATGTTTATGTTTCTGTAAGAGGTGGTAGCTGATGACACGCCAGCAGTGCAGGCGGTGCTGAAAGCAGACACTCGCCGTCTGAAGCTTCTGGAGGAGGAGAAACAGCTCCAGTGTCGTCTGGAGAAGGGAGAGGACAATGTGGCTGAGAGGCTGGAGAAGGTGAGTGCGTGTGTACCACAATGGTGTGATATTTTAAAGCCAAAGACAGCCTAATAAACTGGCAGGGTCAAATCCTAGTAACCCTTGTTTAATCAGGGCTACTTTCAACGCAGTTACGCGTATGATTTTTATTTTTTCATCCCAGTACCATGGTGTGTAAGTATAATCATAATGGTGGAATGTCTAACTATATGTTCAACACTCCACAACAAAATATTTTGACATTTATTGCCCAGATTACAGTTAAAAAAGAATGAATAAGTATTTGAAAACAAAGAGACTGAAAAGAACATTACTTCAACTCAACTACATTAAGGAAGAAAAAGAGCAAAAAGAAAAACTAACTCCTCGAATAGCTGTCTGATAAAGAGAGAGGTTATTATATGGACTTCTTGCAGAGAAGCGCTGAAAGGGGACCAAGTTTCCTAAGATCCTCAAGTTTAGCCAAATTGTTTGTACATCAGATTGTTCCTGTAGCCCTTTAATTCGGTAATTGTTTTGTCTTAGTGGCAGCTCTACTGTTTTGGTTCAGTCGCCCTGCTCTCATCAGCCTTGTTTCCAGCAGCAGGCAGCGGTTTTTGATGAAAAAGCTCTGATAAACCCACTGTAAGCTACCTGATCAGCACCAAACAGCAGACAAACACAGTAAGATTGTAGAACATAGTGGAGCATGTAGCAGCTAAAGAGCTGGATATTTTTCTCAGGAGTTGCAGAAGACCAAACCAGAGCCGAAAGGAGAGGGAAGTCTGAACTTGCATTGATCAGGTGGATAGAAACACCAATCGAAATGAATGATTATGTTGCCTTGTGTCTGCTTGAAGTTCCACTTTGCATATCTCTCTCTTAAGGAAACGGGTGTAGTCGTTGAACAATGGGGGGACTTTTGAAGATGATTTGGCCCTAGTTTTGACTGGAGCAACTGAATCCAATGTTGCCAGGCAGAGGTCATTAAAGGAGTTCACCAGAAGGTCCGTATAAGGGAAGAGAGGCAGGTCCAATGAGAGGGTAGAAAATGCATATGAAAATTTAAAAGCTGTTGTTGGGTTAATGATGCGAGAGCAAATGGGGGCCAATGTAATTTTGGGAGACAGAGGAGAATATAAATTAAACACAATACTAAGATGATCGGATACACAGAAATTAATAAGTTCCATACTATTGATCTTCAGGCAATATGATAGAACAAGATCGAGAGTATGGCCCTTATCATGGGTACACCCTGTGGAGTGTAAAACAAAATTTAAAGACTCTAAATGGTTTAAAAAAATTCCTTGGCGAGTGCATCGCCAGGACAACATATATGAATATTAAAATCACCAGTAATATAGACTCTGTCATAATTGGGTAGAAGCAGAGAGAGGGGGTCAGAGAATTCAGAGATCAAAGTGCCATTAGGTTATGGGGCCAGTAGACTAAGAGGAATAAAATAGGCTGATGCTTGTTGAGAATCTCCCACAGGATACTGGCTTAAAGAAAAAATTGCTGTAGATGACAGCGAACACTTCCTTGGCCAGACAGCCGAGGTTTTTGAGCATGGGTAAAGGCTGGATGGGTTACTACATTCAGGGCACTGTATTCCTCGTGTCAATCATAAAGAAAAAAATGAATATTGTTGGATGTAATGAAACCATTACATAAAAAGTCTTTGTTCTTTAAAGACCTTATATTTAAAAGGGTTATTCTTACAGGTATTCTTGGAATAACAAAAGGGAGAGAGTTTAGGGGGACATAGATTAAGTAATTTACATTTATTTTTGTGCTGACAGAAGGAAGGGCTACAGGGTATGTAGTGACAGGGACAGCAGAAGGTGTTTGGAGACTACCATACAGGTAGTGTGATTTAGATTGGGCAATAACTTTAGATAACAAGAACTGATGTCTAGTGAGGAACAAGTGACATGAGCAGGTACACGTGCTGGTGTCTGCAAACAGTCATGCACGTTGAGTTAAAGAGGTGGTGAAGAAGCTCTTCCCCCAACCAGATCCCTCTTTCGGCTGTGATGTATTACCTCTGACCAGGATTTCTGGTACGGCTTCAGAGTAAAGCTATGAACGGGGGTCCATGAACCTAGTTCCTGTGCCGACCTCCGGATCATCTGGCGGCTTCAGTGTTTTGACACCCAGGCTTTCTCAGATGTGTTTCTCCTCCTCGACAGGTCTATGAAGAGCTGAGGGCAATTGGAGCTGCAGCAGCTGAGGCCAAAGCCAGAAGGATTCTGGCTGGTCTGTCATTTACCCCTGAGATGCAGAACAGACCTACCAAGAGGTTCTCTGGTGGGTGGAGAATGAGAGTCTCCCTCGCCAGGTACACCATTACAAACATGGATTGCCCAAGATGCAATATTAACCTTTTAGATGTTTTTTATTTTTTTCACTCACTCTTAGCTTCTCCTTCGTACCCACAGAGCTCTGTTCATGGAACCCACACTACTGATGCTGGATGAACCCACAAACCACCTGGATCTGAACGCTGTCATCTGGCTCAACAAGTATGAAGCATTTTTTTTTAATCTAATGCATTTCCATGAGTCATATTGTGTATTTGATAATGACAGTTTTTAATTAAGATCAAAAATGGGGAGGAATATTTAGGTTCATAAATTTTGGTCTGTGGATGAAGAAAGTTAATTTAACCAAGCAGAGTTACATCTGATTGAACTTTGACTTGTAAAATCGTGAGGTGCTCAGTGTCCTACCAGTTTGAGACTGACTTCTCACTCAGGATATATTGTGTGTTTGTATCCATTTTTATATTACAGCAAGGTGAAATAATAAGAGCAGCAGAGAATGAGACATAACAAAAAACAATACATATTTTTATAGGTCACTAGAATAACTTTGCTGTTCCAGGCTTTCCGTGTCCCACCAGGATTCCAACAGTGTAAAGAGCTATTGCGCTCTTATTCCATCACTGCAGATCAGAATAACATGAGGCAATTTGGAAATTAAACGTTGCCCTCTGTTGCTTTTTGGTTGGACCGCAACAGTGGGGCTAGCCCCATAAACCGGAATGATGTTGATTGACAGACTGAGTGATGAAGTTACACCATTGGTCACATTTGTCAGATTGTGTGTGAGTATGAGTATGAGTGTATGAGTGTTGGAGTTTCCCCATTGAAGGTTGCTCTTTCAAAATTAATTAGCACTACCACCACCAGCGTTTCCAACTTAGTACCTTTTATTACTAGATTTACTCACCTTTCAGACCCCTTTAGCAACTTTTTTTCACTTTTTGGACAAACCTTAGCTACTTTCCATAGAAGAGCATTGCCATTGTTCTATGGCAAAGGTCCAAAATGAGGACCCTCCGAGGTAGATGCAAACAATGGCAAACTTTCTGATGCATCCTCCGACTTCGGCATGTAGTTATCACTACCAGGTAAGAGGCTGAACATTTTCCCCAGCCCTTTGGTGTGCTGAGGTTTTTAATTCTGAGGATGTTCGCAAGCTCGGGGACGGGCTTTCTCTCCACAGGCAAACCTCTCTATGCCTCTCATTCAATTAACTTCTAACTTTCTCTCTAGTTATCATTTTACAAGTAGCAGCAGCTTGGAAATGGCTTGGAAGTGACTGCTGGTTAACATAGTCTTAATAGCCCGCGTTTCAGTAACTATTACATACTTGTTCTGTTGTCTGAAAACAGAAGCAGAAAAACATGTAAAGGAGCACAGTTTTATTTGGAATGCGGCTGTATATATTAGCACAGAGAGTAGGTGCCTTTAACACACACTCAACAGTAGTGGAAGTCAAGGGATAGAGTGGGAGAGTGACATTCAGCAAAGGCCCTCCTCTGGATTTGGAACCATGAACCTTGTGGTTCACAGTCAGCTCCTTTAGCCCTGGACTATCAGCTTGGCTTGTGAACTGAGTGTCTTTTGTTTTCACAACCTGAAAATTAAATACAACAGAGGCAAGTGAGAGTTAGTGCAGTAAAAGTTAAAATATTCACTGACATTTAAATTTTACAGATAAAAATTTAAAAGAAAAATCAAATGATTGTGATCAACTAAGAAATGTTATGAGACTTCCATGAAGTTTGATCACACATTTGGCAACTTAGGACATGTTTTTTGTACAGTATGTATTACACGTTTATTGTCACTGTGTCCTGAATTTTAGACATATTTCAAAACTTTTTACAACATTTCATTTTTAGGTTCGTAACAATGTCTGACCAAGTTTTGATAGCATTTAAACAAATACTTCAGGAGTTTTGAGAATTGATTACACAAATTTTGGTGGAAAGACTGGTGGACTTTGTGGACTTTGTAATTGACCATTACTGCCATTGAAGCAAATTTTCATCAAATTGCAAGATGTTATGCAAAAAGAATGGAGTCTCTATCACCATCTGGGGAATTTTAGCAGTTTTTTCACATTTTGAGTTCTGTGTGTCAAAAAGTTTGAAAACTTGCTTGTTATACCCATAAACTTTGAGCTGTCAAAAACAGATTTTATCTGTTGACTGAAACATGACCACAGATCATGTCTTTTAGTTTCAGGAAAAAAACATGCAGTCAATAGTCAGATATTAAGTTTTTGGAAGTTGGAAGAAATCTGCACCTGGCAACCCATCCAGGTGATGCAGGTAAGACCTTGAGATCCACAGGTCAGATGCAAGTCCCAGGTTGAAAACATTCCGCCAAGGTTGGAATGTTTCTGTGGGGTATCACAGTTGGGTATTCCAAAAAGCCCGGTTAACCTACCCTGGCATTAACTGTGGACCTGGGTTTGATTTAACCTTTTGTGACTTACCTCAAGGAGTAAGTGATCCAACAATCATGGGGGTGCTTAAATTCTACTTGCAACAATTTATGCAGATTGGACTTCAACTTAAGATGAGTTCAATAAGCTTTAGTGGCCAATATGCACCAGATTTTGTACAGAACTTTAGTGTGGCATGGCAAACTACTGGTCCAAGTTTTGTGATATGACATCACTTCCTTTGTATGACAAGTTTTCCCTTTATAACTTTTGCATTTTTTGGAGTATCAAAATTCTTTTAATAACCTTTGATCATAAGAGTCCATAGATTCTAATGATCAAATTGTGCAGATTGGACTCACAGCCTAGGAAGGATTTCGAAAAAGTAGGTTTTGCACAATTTGCAATTTTGCGAAAAAACTTTAATGGCTGTAATATCACGAGATTCAGCTAAATTCAGGCAACGCGTGCACGTAAGGTTTTTGAATTTGTGATGTACTATGTGGGAGTTACTGGCCAAAAAGCCCTTACCTTGATTATAGGGCCACCTGCTGGTGGATATGTTTGAAAAATAAAAAAAAATAATGATGATGATGATAATAAACAAAGCTGCAATGACCTGGGTCCAAGCAGATTGGGAGAATTTAGATGCTTGTCTCTTGTTTAATTGTTTATGAAATTTGGTTTTCCTGAATGCAAGATGAAACAATGACACACAGTCAGCCCAAGAATTTGAAGATGTAACATTAAGACGTAAGGCAGAGATAGGGTTTGAAACCTCAACCACAGGTTCAAGAAATGAACAGTTTACCAATGAGCTATTTGGGAGGGTATGTTCCACAGCCTGTTTGGACACACAAAATATATGCAAGGCCTGGGAAATTTTTACACACAGGCTAATTAACTTTTCATTTTACTGGCCGTGGTTCATGGGTTCAATGTGTACTACTGCAATTTGATTGCATTAGAGTTTGGACTTTTGCCCTGGAAATTTGTGATTTAGAATTGGAAGTCCTTGGTCATTACGGTCATTGGAGTCGAAGGGGATAAGGAGTTCCAACTTGGATAATTGACAATAGTTGAAAATATATGCTTTCCTAAAATAACAAAAGCAGGCTGTGGTAATCTCACTGACGCATTAATTTGGATTTACCTTTCACCAGTCATTCAAAAGGCTGAGTATTTAGCAGGATTCAGCCTGGGGACCTCCGCTACATTTTGAAGTGGGTTAGCCCCACTTCAAAATGCTCCACTGAGCATCCTTAATCTGACCGACCGAATTCACCCACTAAAACTGTTGAATTGTCAAGGCTCCAAGCAGTGTAAACATATCTTAATGATACTAAGTAATTCGCTTCAAGATGACATTTTTCAGTTTTGCTCATACTATATTTATGATTACACATGCAAAGTCAGGTAATGACTGAATTTCTTTGCAGAAGAGCTAATTTTCTCAGTTCAAGCATTGCTGTTATGATGTATTTGTGTATTTCTTTAAAAATGTTTTCAGGTGTCAAATTTTCTTGAACAGTTTGCCGATTCACACTGATTTTCAGAATAATCTGATAAACAGGTGTGGAGAAGTTGATAAAACTAGGTATTTCAGACTGTGAAACGGCAAATTTATGATGTACATAGATAAAAGTACATTTTAGGAAGCAGGAGTAAAACAAAATTGGAATTTAGGTCAAGTAATTTCTGAGATACAGGCTTTTGTTGTATTGCCACCTTGGGGCCAATTGCTCCAAGGTTTTGTACACTCCTTCATGAAACAATAAACCTATGTACCAATTTTCATTTTAGATAATGTTCACAATGGAAATTACAAACTGCTGAATTTTGATTGGCTGCTGGGAGCAGTTCAAGTACTTGTACTACAGTACTTTTGAGAAAGAGAGTTAATAAGTGTTACTATGAGTCACTTCACCACAGTTGAACATTTTCTGATAATTCGTCAAAGAAAAAACAAGCAATTTTTAGTTATAGCGTCTCCCAGTGTTCTATTTTTATTAAACTTGGAGACCATTGTAAAGACCTAACATGTTATGTTTCATGAAAATCAGACAATGCATTGGTGAGATATAGGACATCTACTGAGACATTTTGATGAAGATTCATTGGCTTGTATAATTGAAACAGATGACTTATTGTCTTATCAAATGTTTCAAGCACTGAGCATGTGGCAGGCTTACAAGTTACTACTAGACTGGCAAGATGTTGAAAAAGTGAATTTTCTGGAATAACTTGATGATCCCCAAGAAGTCAAGTGCCAGATATGCCAAAGGAAACTGGCGTATTCACAACTACGGAGAGTTTTGGCAAATCACATGAAAACTATAAGTAACAGCTTAGCTCTCTTGCAGGATTTTCATTTTTCTATAATGATGTTATTGTGACCTGCATGCTAATAAAGTATAACATTGAAGTCTGTGTAGGGAAAATTGGCTTAATTTAGGGAAATATGGCATTAATCAGAATTATCATGCGGAAACTAATATAACTGTTTCTTGGTGATCAGTCAAGAGTATCTGTAATGCACATATTAACTTTGGGAAAGAATTAACCTGAACTGGGGTAGAACAACTGACCATGTTGCATCTGTCTCTCAGTCATGCCGTTTTACATTATACAACATTTAGAAAATCAGGCCTTATTTGACTCAGTATTCCATCCAACTCTTCGAACAGGCCATGGATATCTTTCGCCTCGACTACTGGAGTGCCCTTCCAGCAGGCTTACCTTCAGGCACAGTGAAACCCTTGTAGATGGTCCAGAATGCAGAGGCAGGTCTGCTTTTCGATCAGCCTGAAAGGGCACCTGTCAGTCCACTGCTCATTGGACTCCACTGGCTACCCATGGCCGCCCAGAATCAAATTCAAGTCACTAATGCTTGCCTACAGAGTGACTTCTGGGTGTGCACCCATGTACTTGAACTCAATCCTTTAGGCTTATGCTCCTTATTCCTCCAAGGAACACCGTCTAGCATTGCCATCCCTGCACCCATGGCAAACACAGTCCAGACTATTCTTGTTTCTGGTTCCTCAATGGTGGAATGAGCTACCAAATGTTATCAGAGCAAGGGTGTCCCTCTCTATCTTCAAGAAACTCTTGGAAGACTCATCTACTCCAAGACTACCTCCCCCTCTTAATGCCTTCTAACACCCTAACATGCCTAAGTAGCACCAACTGCACACTTTCGGTGCACTTCTCTACCTGATCTCCTTGCACTTTGTCTTTTGAGTAGATCTAGTACTTAGCACTCACTTCAAGGTCTCCTACTGTACTGTACTTGTAAGTCGCTTTGGATAAAAGTGTCTGCCAGATGAGTAAATGTAAACATACAGAATGGGTGTCTGCCCCAGCAATTTTGTTACTGCATGCACACTCCTTGACTGGTAGCTTGCCCTTGTCCGTGGTGAGGGAAGGTTCAGGCTCAGTCGTTGAGTTGGCTCCTTTAGAAATGAGAACTATTGAGCAGCTAGTATGGAAGCTACTGTTTGGTCACAACCCAGCTACAAAACTCAGATAGCTATGCAGTGCTAAGTAGCATTCGGCAACTGAGTGGTTAACTCGCTCAATGCTCGCCCATAGAGGTTTAAGACTGAAGAGAAAACGTATTGTCAGGAGGAAGTTCCTCCTCAAGGGAACTACATCACGTTTGTCTGCCAGTCAAGACTGGCATAGTGTAAAATAACTTCTGGGGGACAGCATGGGGACAGTGTCCCACAATGAGACACTGAAATGATATTGAAAGAGAACGTCACATTTCTCTATAAACACGTTTCCTCTCTCCTGGTATCTTTTCCACGGATCTCTCCTCATGTTGCATTGTTTTAGCGCGGGGAAAACGTCTGTCTGAACACAACCTAACAGCAGACTTTTCACCCTGCATTCGAGTTTGCCCACAAGGATGTTTATAATCATTCCTGTTTTTTGCCCCGTCACGCACTGGAGAAATCAGGTCTGGTTGCACTATTATGTCCAGTTTACACAGGATCAGGCTGCGTCACGGCTGATGGAGACAGTCTGCTGGATTCCAGCATGTGTTTGTCAACTGGATTTGTCACTGGAGCATCTATTTCTGCTGGAGCAGGTTGCATCTCTGAAGCCTGAAATTCACTTGTAAATGCATACAGTATAAATGCCTGTATTGGCAGGTGATGTAAAATTAATTTTTAATGCTGCTTTCCATTTGTTCCTTTCATCATTATACACATGTTGAGAGAGGGAGGGAGGGAGGGAGGGAGGGAGGTGAAGAGCAGGCCCTCCTGGGCTCTTTGAACTCCGTCAGATTGATAGACAAAGTAAAAAACAAATACAGGTATACAGGTTAATGACAGCAGGTGTGCTATGAGATCGGCTATACTGACATTTAAAATAAGTGACAAGAGAAGGTTAGAAATGACAAAAGGTTGTCATTGAAATACAGTCACATAATAAAAGTTACCACATCTGAATGAGCTGCAATTTGTATTTACGCTTGTGAAACACGAAAAATGTCATCAAAACCAATCTAAACTATATTCCAATAGTTGCTAGTGAAGAACAAATGCTCCACTTCTGAAATGTTTTGTAGTACACACTGGAACCACAACAGAACTGTGACTGAACTGGAGTGGAAGTAATACAGTAGATGGGCCCCTCTGTATTTTGGCCACGGTGTCATGTTCCTGTAGTACCACCCTAAGGGTAAAAAAAATTAGTGACATGCTTTTTGCCTTCAGTAACAATCTCTTCTGGCACCAACGTCAGGCAAGACTTTACATTTGTTTTCCCTCTAGAGTTATGGAGCTAGAAAAGGCAAAGTCTTTTAGTCTTTAGCAAGTTACATCTTCTACAGAAATTTTGGTCATATGGCTGCAGTGATAATAAGGAAAATGATTTGAAGTTGCTCTAGACTTTAGACTTTAGTCTACATTTTCACTGTAAATATTAAAGTTGCTCTCTAATATTTACAGGGAAAGTCTGTGCTGCTTCTTTTAGAGAGATTTGTGTATTCTCTCATCTGCTTACAGCTACCTTCAAGGTTGGAAGAAGACTCTCCTCATAGTTTCCCACGACCAGAGTTTCCTTGATGATGTGTGTACGGATATCATCCACTTAGACAACCAGAAACTCTACTATTACAGAGGGAACTACTGTAAGTATTAATTTAGATCAAGATCTTGCAGATTGGGTTTATGTTTTTAAGATAGCATGACCCTGATAATACAAGACTGAAAAATTTAGGCACTAAAAGTAAAGAGTGGATGCTTTCAAAAATAATGCCATGAATAGTTTGTATTTATTAATGTACTTTATCCAGAGTGCAGTAAACAGAAAAAACTAAATCAGATCAGTATTAGCTGTGACCACCCTTTGCCTTTAAAACAGCACCAGTGTGCATATGCCTGCACACCGTTTTTAAGGTACTCGGCAGGTAGGTTGTTCCAAGCGACTTGGAGAACTTATCACAGTTCTTATGTGGATTTACTCTGTCTCAGTGTCTATAGACTCTTCGTGTAATTGCAGACTGACACCATGATGTTGAGATCAGGGCTCTGTGGGAGACGTACCATCTGTTTCAGGACCCCTTGTTTTTCTTGTCTCTGAAGATAGTTCTTTATTGACCTTGTCTGTATGTTCGGACTTGTCCTGCGGCAGAATGAATTTGGGACCAATCAGATGGTATAAGAGTCTTAACATCTAAAGTGCCTAAAGCTTTTGGAGTATTGTACAGTCGGGTCCATAATATCTGAGACCACTTTCCCATTCAAGTGAAGGGGAAGGTGGTATTAAATGTTATTAAATTCCCATTAAGAATATATTTTTCATTTTATTTGGTTTGTCAGTTTTGTGTCCTGTTTTATGGCTAAGAGTTAATTGCCTCTAAGTAGGGAAATGTCTACCTCAATTAATCTGAAATTCAATCTGTAGAGCAACTTGATAGTTTACATGTCTGTATTAAAATTAGCTTTTGCCTTGCAGTTTTATTACATATTTTTGTAGCTGTCTTACAGTTCGAATGGAATAAACTTTGAATAATTACTGTACTGAAATACAGAGAATTACTACATTACATCAGCCCACTTGTCTGGGTTAATGTTACGGTTAGACAGAGTAAGACACACAGCTGAAAAGTGATAGTGGAAATCCTGCTTTGCAATACTTAGTGTTTTTCCTTTTCCTTAAGTGACCTTCAAGAAGATGTATGTGCAGAAGCAGAAAGAACTGCAGAAACAGTACGAGAAGCAGGAGAAGAAACTCAAAGTGTTGAAGGCTGGTGGCAAGTCTACCAAACAGGCTGTGAGTATGGCCGTCCTCCCAGGGTGCAGTTTCATAAATCTAAAAGTTGACCCCAAAGCAAAATGAACCAGACTTTAAAGAGAAAACCAATTCCTGCCACTTGACCTATGTGAAATAAAATACAATACTTCAAGCCCTGTCAAGGAGGCAAGTTGTGTTGCTTCATAAATGGGTCGAATAAACAATTCTTTCACAGTTGACGCTATTGCAGTGTACCCATAGAATCTTCATGTCTTCAGCAAATGTATAAAATTAAACTCCAGAGTCAAGCAGAGGTATCATGTGTGCCACAACTAGCCATTCCAAACTGACACCAATGCTTTATGCAGCCATTCTTCTCAAATTGGATCTGCAGCTGATAATTTTTTTTTTTTTTTAATGATTCCACTCAGGAGAAGCAGACCAAGGAGGCCCTGACCAGAAAGCAACAAAAAGGCAAGAAGAAAGGAGGTCAGGAGGAGGAGAGCCAAGAGGCCACAGAGCTGCTGAAGAGGCCTAAGGAATACACTGTCAAGTTCACCTTCCCCAACCCACCTCCTCTCTCACCACCCATACTGGGACTACACAGTAAGAACATCTACAGACTGCTACAGCTGCTCAATGCTTACTCTTTTTTCCCAGAACTGTGCCGAAAATGTTTCAACAGTACAGGTGACAACTGACTATCCCAAATTTGAAAATGAGCTAAACACAGGTCTAAAAATTGAAGGAGGCAGGTGAGAATTGACTACATGGTTTGGTAACATGAACCTTCAGTGTCTGTCAATCAGATAAACATCACGGAGGAACACATTGTCATGAGTAAGAGCATGCTTCTTCTTTGCTGCATTTAAAAAGAAAAAATATTCTGACAGTGACTGTGGAGAGTTGACAGGAAAGATGAGAGAGTGAGATGGGGAAACAACATGCAACGACGTGGTTCATGGGCGCCACCTTTAACCCCAGACTGCCAGCTGTCTTTTAGATGGCAAGCTTTATTTAAAAAGTTCTCCTACCTTAATTTGTTTGCGTTACTAACAGCCATTACAGGTTACCTAGTTTTAATTTTAGTCAAAGTAATAACGGTGCCATCCACTCCATATTGATTAAAAAGCAGAAAGATCAACCTGTTCATGGTAGTTGAAGGTGTAAAGGATGTATATCAGCTAACGGCAATGTCCCACATTCTGTTTTGGCCAGGGAACATTGTTGCATGTCCCACCTCTCTCTTTCTCCCTGTCAGCTGACAAATATTCCACATTTTGTGTGTGTGTACATGTACAAGTGTTTGGATAGAGTCAAAAAATTAATTTATTAAAATTATATTAATCCTATCTTAGGTTTGAAAGGCTATAATATACCAGAGTAACAGTTTCTTATTTAATAATGTCATATTTTCACAACCTCTTTAGTGTATTTGCATAACGCTAATTAAAGAAAACACTTAAACTTGGAATTTTGTTTTGACTGCAAGGTTTCTTTATACAGGTGTTGACTTTGGCTATGAGGGTCAGAAGCCTCTCTTCAAAAATGTGGACTTTGGAATTGACATGGCCTCCAGGAGTAAGTGTGCTGTCTCTATTTTAATTATATGCTGTCTCTAGGGTAACACTGAGAACTTTGATACGTATGCACACAAGTGGTATTGTTCATGTATTTGCTTGAGTACTTGTTGTGTTTGTGGAAGGTAGGGGACAAATAAGGGCTCAATCCCCCCGTTGCTGACACCAGAATATCTTTCTTGAGAACTTCTGATTTTGCACTGTAAAAAGACCTAAACATGGAAGTGCTCAAGGAGGTTACTAAATTCTTAATGTAAGATCATGGCAGGAAAAGCAGCAGCAGTACCATTGTAGATTACTTTCTCCTCTCCTCATCCCTCAGTTGTCTTATTTTAGTCAGTTCACAGCTGACCTTCCTTCACATTCCACTGTACTGTCCCCTCTGTTCACCATTTAACTTTTTATTTAAATTCTGACATTACTTTCTTTCTTCTTTCCTCTAGTTTGTATAGTTGGACCCAATGGTGTCGGGAAGAGTACCCTGCTGCTGCTGCTCACTGGCAAATTAAATCCTGTAAGTGTACAGATATGAAAGATTTTATTTTTTCTTAAATATCCAATGGCAAGAAAAGAGAAGTGAACCCTTGAGAATTATCCGCATTTATGTGTAAATTGGTCTTAAAATATGGTCAGATCTCCATCTAAAATACAATAAAGAATATACAAAATCTATTTTAATTAATAACACACCATTCATGGTATTGGTCTTGTTCACATTGAAAGCATCATTCAAACATTCACAGTGTAGGTTGGAAAAAGTATCTGAACCCCTCGGCTAATGACATCAGCAAAAGCTAATTGGAGTCAGGAGTTAACAAACCCCAATGAAACCAGATTGGAGAGGTGGGTTAAAGCTATTTTGAATTTGCTATGCACAAGAAGCATCTGCTGATATGAACCAGGCCTCACAAAAAAGAGATCTCAGAAGACTTCAAGAATTTTTAAATTGAAGTGGGCACCCAGCTAAGATGATTCCAAAGGCACATTACAGAATGCTCAGTGAGGTAAAAAAGAAGCCCAGAGTAACAGCTAAAGGCTTAAAGGGATCATTGGAGCATTATCACATCTCTGTTCATGAGTCTGCCATACACAAATCCTGGCCTATATTACATGGAGCATGATGTCCATGGAAGGAGACCATGGAGGAAGCCACTGCTCTCCAAATAAAAAACACATCACTATGCACTTGAAGTTTACCAAAGAGCAGCTTGAATCTCCACACCACGTCTGGGAAAATATTTTGAAAGTGTTTTTTAATGTTTGAATTACAGTGGAGGGAACATCATGATTTAGGGCTTCTTTTTCTGCCTCTGGACCTTGATAGCTCACCACAATCGATATGTATCTTACATGACAATGTCAGGGTGGCTGTCCGCCAGCTGAAGCTCAGTAGAAGCTGGGTGATGCAGCGGGACCATCACCCTAAAACACTGAAGTAAATCTACTACAGAATGACTTTAGACCAAGAAATTCTGCCTTTTGGAGTGGCCCAGTCCAAGCCTAGGTCTTAACCCAATAACGATGCTGTGGAATGACCTCAGAGAGCCATTCACACCAGAAATCCTAAGAATATGGCATAGCTAAAGCAGTTCTGTGGGGAAGAATGGTACAAAATTCGTCCTGAATGCTGTGCAGCTCTGATCCGCACCAACTGGAAGAGCTTGTTTGAGGTTATCGCTGCTAAAGGAGTTATTAAATCCAAGGGTTCATTTACTTTTTCCACACAGTGCTTAGCACATTGTGTTTGTCTATACTTGTGACTTAGATCAAAATCAGATCACATATTTTGACCAATTCATGTAGACAACCAGGCAATTCCAAAGGGTTCACATATTTTTTCATGCCAGTGTATGTAACTCTGATTTAACTGGATGTTTCTTTTTTAGACTAAAGGTGAGATGAGGAAGAATCATCGTCTGGTGAGTAAATTATTGTTGATGTTTGAATCTTAAAATACATACTGTACATTGTAACCATAAATCATATACTCACAGAGGTATGTTTACATTGAGTGTAATTTTCCAATTATAATCAGTTTAAAAACCCAAACAGAATAAAAATGCTCCATATAAACACCTCAGTCAGACGAAATGGGCCCAAACTACAGAGGGGGTGGTTTAAACCTTTTAATAAATCTATCAAAAAAAAAATTGTACCATGTAAACGATATAACCTGATTACTCTCTGGCTGCTTTCTTTCTGCGCATGCCTTCCGTCTTGACGGAAATGCCCGGGGACATACGTTTCTCCACTTCTTGTGCATGTCACACAGCTGTTCCAATTAAATGCACATGTAAACACCAGATCATATTAAATCACATCACATGTAAACAGTTGATCTGAAATTCTCAATCAGAATGAAAAAATGTGCATGCTGCTAGTGTCTCACTGAACTGACCAACTTTTGGCAGGGACAGAGGCCTTTGCACCACAGTAATGTAGTTTGTCTGCAGTAACAAAATGCTGATCTGACAAAACACATTTAATGTTCTAGCATTGGTTTTCATAATATTTCTATAATTTTAATGACCATTTACCATAGCCTCTCAGATTCACATTGATTGAGATAAAAGGAGCTGTGCCAGTTTACCTGGGTATTGATAGGAAGTTGATAGGAAGTTGAGCTGTTGACTACAGGGTTGCCAGCTCTTTTCAATAGATAATACTGTACTGTCTATAGCCTGCTTGAAAACTCTCTGATTGGTATGATTTAATGTCAACTGGAGACACAAAGCAGATACAGGATGTAAACTTTGTACATTTTTTTGTGTGCAGTTTTTCAGTAATGAGGACCAAGTGGAGTGCTGTCAGTGATAATGAAATCCATATAAATGAGCTGTTTACATTAATAGAAAATTGAAGAAAACAATTTACATTTGTAAAATTTGAACTTTTTCAGTAACTGAGGTCCTGTTATCTATTTACATTTTCATTCTGAAGTGGTCCAGGGTATTGATCAGTTTACATGAAGAAAAGTTTTAACTAGGATGTTTACTCTGCTTACAGAAAGTGGGCTTCTTCAACCAGCAGTATGCTGATCAGTTGAACATGGAAGAGACTGCTACAGAGTACTTGATGAGGAACTTCAACCTTCCCTATCAGGACAGCAGGAAGTGCCTGGGACGTTTTGGCCTGGAGAGCCACGCCCACACTATTCAGATCTCCAAACTCTCTGGTATGAACATGAACTGTCAAGACATTTTAATGTCAACTGACATGACTGAGACATTTTCTAACACTGTCTGGATTTGATCTCTAACAGGTGGTCAGAAGGCCAGAGTAGTGTTCGCTGAACTATCATGTCGTCAGCCTGATGTACTGATCTTGGTAAGGACCACTGAGCCTTTTTATCCTCAATGTTGATGAATGAAATATGTAACTAACTTTCTTTTCTCATAGGATGAACCCACCAACAATTTGGATATTGAGTCAATCGATGCCTTATCAGAGGCTATTAATGAATACAAAGGAGGTAAGAAGAGTGATTCAGTAAGAATGTTCATTGTGCATTTTATATATGAGGTGTCCATCAGCAATTAATTAATTCGCAACTCATGCTTATGCTGCTTACTACAAAAGTACTGAGCTGAACACAGGTGTTTGTCCTCAAGTGATGTCACTTGACATCGGTTGGGTCTGAAGACTGCAAGCTTGAAAAGACTGCAAGCTTGAAAAAAAAAAAATCTGGGGTTTGGAATTATGAAGTAAGCTCACCAGACCTCTGCAGCTGCCTCCTCATTTCTGCTGCCGGCAGGAAATTACTCATAACTGTTTTTACTTAACCAAGAAATGATTTTGCCTTGGTTGCTGTATTGATTTTACTGTAACAAGTTTGATTTTTTTATTTATTTATTTTTTATTAAAACTGTAGGCACTTGAATTCAGAGCCCGACTGATACTTACACTAAATGTCCTCAAGCATGTCTTTTACATGTCTGTGCTGATGTTTACTGTTACTGATAAACTCACATATTATGTAAGGCTATTTCCATCGGAAACAAAAAAAAGATGAAAAGTTGTGAATGATGTCATTCACAACTTTTCATCTTTTTTTTTCTTTTTATTAAAAATACTTGTAAGTCAGAATAATGAGAAGTTACATTTTTGCAACCGTAAGCCAAAATTGAGGTAAAAAAAATTAGCTTATTTTGACTTACATTAGTTATTTTTGTCATTTCCAAGATTTCAATTTTTTCTTTTCCTGTTGAAAATGAGCTTCCATAAAGAAACACTGATACCTTAATATCTATAGTGAGCTAAAATCGTGATGATATTGGCCTAGAATATATTGCTCAGGCTCTAGTTTGGAAGTCTGTAATTGAAACTACAGATATTCAATTAATGATGCCTAAATAGAGACACTCTGAACAGCTAGGACTACATTCAAATGATCAAACAATAGAAAAAGCTGTCCACCACATCTTTAAAATACCAGAGTACGGGTTGGGTTTTGATTACAAAACTAACACTTGTCCCTTCTTGACCAGCTGTGATCATTGTGAGTCACGATGCCCGGCTCATCACAGAGACTCAATGTCAGCTGTGGGTGGTGGAGGACTGCACGGCCAACCAGATTGATGGAGACTTTGACGATTACAAGCGGGAGGTGTTGGAAGCCCTGGGAGAGACCATGGTCAACAAGGTCAACGCATGATCACACAGAGGACATACTGCTGTGCTACACTGTGTCCATCATACGCTACCTAAACGCCATCTGGACCCTTGAAATGTCTCACAAAGTAACACTGATAATAAAAAATATTGGATCTGTTGGGGGATATCTTGTCCCTACTGGAGTATTAAATGGAACAATGTCTTGAATAATGATTTGTGGTCAAGATCTACTAGAGCTAAACAAAATAAATCCAGTTTTCATCATGTGGTTTATTTTGCAATTTTTATGTGCACACGTGGGATATGAAAATACGGTGGAAATTCACATGGTCCATAAAACTTATACATATGAATAGCAAATCATCACTTTAAGTAATTCTTGTATGTCTTCTTGACTTTAGCCACTTCGTTCTCATCAGGCATTATTTCACCGTACCATTTATACCAGGTGTCACCAGAAGTTAATGATGGGGGAGGTGGTGTGGACCCCACAGCGTCATGGGAATTGGAGAAGTTCTCTCCTGAAAATTTCACATATGGAATCTGAAAGGGAAGTAAGCCTGAGAAGAGGACACAAGGTGTTAAGAGTGATACTTGGCTAGTTGTTATTACCAAAAAAATAAAACTTATGTGATGAGAAGTTTTGGAGTAAAATCCCAAGAGAGGTGTGCAGTAATATTCCCTCCCAATGTTGTATAAAAATACTAAATGTAAGGTGGTAATCCTGCATTGTTTTGTTGGTTCTTTGCACAAAATTAACATACCAGCAGGGCTCTGTAAGTGTCGCTAATCAATACCAGCTATTCCTGTTAACTCAGTGGTTGATTTTAAAAATTTTTAACATGCAAGTTTTGTCCTAGCTCAAGGGATGTGGTTCCATCTCACTTCAGTCAGTTGTGAACTAATTGGAGACATTGATACTTAGTAACTTTGTGTAAATTGCCATTATTATTATTATTATATGAAATACTGCTGTAGTTAGGCTGAAAGTCAAAACTCAATCTAGAATTAGCTTTAAAAACAAACTCTTTATTCAGTAGACATTGTAAGTTGTACTTTTCTGCAGCCACTTGATGGCAGCAAGTCACATTTAGTGACTACCTACAAGTACCTACAAAATTTTGTATATTTGAAGTACTTAAAACAATAGGATTATAAAGAAAAATATAGATGCAAGGATAAAATGACCTAGCAGGGGCTGACGGGCAGCTTATAGTCAAGCAGTCCCTATTTCAGTATAGGGTTAAGTCTTTCTTTGTGTTACGTACCATGATCTCGTGCTGTGTTGATAGCCTCATTTAGCTTCTTCTGCTGTTTCATACACACACCTTGAAATAGTAACACCATGAGAAAATGAGCTGCCTGGTAATCAACTGGAAGACCCTTATGCATCAATACAAGTGCTCACTGTGATTACTTGGTGGCTTACCAGTTCGAGTTGGATCATACACCATTCCAGTGTGGGGACTAATGAACTGCTGCAACAATTTCACATTCTACAAGCAAAGATACAATTGGGTTAGCATACCAGGAGAGGGAATGAAACAGTCAGTTGAATTGCATAATGTTGCAACATAAAGCTATACATGTTAAATGGAACCCTATGCTGATGCCAAATATTATGTGATCTTGTTACCCCAATTTGATCAGTTAATTGCATAAGACAGACAGCTAACTAAGAACTGTCATTTCTTCCATTATACTCATTATCAACTCTTATAGCAATTACATGTTTCAAAATTAGGGTTTTCTCATTAAACCACTTTAATGAGCACCCCCCGTGTACATAATAGCACTGATTACTGTTCTTGAACACATTTGATCCTGGTCTCTCTCGAAAGGAAACTCTATTGAGCTTACTATTCAACAGCGGTGAAAGAATTACTCAGATTCTTAAGTAACAATACCAATACATCAATGTACAAATTACAACTAAAATTCGTGCATTTAAATTTTAAGTAGAAAAGTACGATCGACAAAATGTACTTCAAAGTTACAGTATTCTTTATGCAGTAAAATGTCTCCTGTGACTGATGTTTTCTTCTATTTGACATTATTAGATGTTCATGCTCAGTGATATCTGTTCGCAGTGGTGCTAGTTTCAAATACTTTATATACAGTTAGTTTAGTCCCATGGTTCCCAACATTGGGGCCAGGCCCTTCCAAAGTGTCACCAGATGATGTTGGGGAAATATTGGGTGGTTTTACCTCTTCTGAAGTTTAACCATCTGAAGTTCAGACAGAAAATCACTTGCTAACAGCTCAGACAACTAAAACATGACAACGGGCCCAATCTAGACACTGATTTTCATGAGAGGTCAAAAGCACCTCAAAACTGTTCTTAAGTTAAGTACTTGAGTAAATTTACTGAAACTACATAACAAAACTGGGCACATTCCTGGTCAATATCACTAAAATGTTAAGTAATTACAAATCCTGTCCATTTAATACAAGTTTATTTGTTTTTAGCCAAAGCCCAAGAAGGATGAAGTCAATTCATTTGAAAAACAGAAATGTCTAATAAAACTAAAACAAAAGGTCCATATAACCAACTGCAACAAAAGTCAGTACACCTTCATTATTAAGATTCCATCGTCTCCCTTCTTCTACCTTCCACTGTAAAATCCTCGAAAGTTCTGGTGGATTCATGTCAGGGGTCATAATTGGTCAGGTCGTATTTTCACTTCTTTCTTCTTTACAAATTCTTGTGTGATTTCTGCAGTGCGTTTTTGATCATTGTCATGTTCAAAACATTTCTCTCCTGCCAAGTTTCTTAAGACTGCAAGTCATCTTTTTATTCAGTATTTTGCCATACAAACTTGCATTCATAGTGCCATTCAGTGTGCATTCAGAAAATATTCAGACCTCTTCACCTTTTTCACATTTTGTTATGTTGCAACCTCATGCTAAAATTGTTTAAATTAATTTTTTCCCTCATCAATCTACACTCAATAGACCTCAATGACAAAGCGAAAAGAGAATATAAATATAAATATAAATTTTTTGACATTTATAAATAAATCGAGAAACAAATGGGTAGATAATCAATAATAAAAAAATAATCATTAGTTGCAGTCCTAATTAGGTTGCCACAGATGAACTGTTATCTTATGTAAAGTGATAATTTATGTCGGTACAGAAATGCCATATTTGAGATCATTTAGAAACAGTATCTCCATTGTCAGTACTTAATTTTTTACACTGTATTATGGCCACACTTCAGGATTCTTATTTTTAAAAAAGTTTTTTATGTGCATATGAAAAAAATGGTGCTAATGAATAGTTTTCAGATATTTTAACTTTTAAATATAGATATTTTTATCAGTTTGGTTCTGGTCTTGATCATGATAAAAAGCTTTCAACAGTGGATGACTGACACCAATGTGTTTTGACTAAAAGCCTTAATTAAGGTTTTATTAAACTCTGAAACTGTTTTTCATGCTTGCATTAGTTGTGGTCCTTGAGTACTTTTGTTCTTAAGTGTGACTGTTATTTGAAATACTTTTTAACGGTTTTCAATAAAGCTAAGATGTTTTCTCTTTTTTTTTTTATAATGAACCTACTTTACAGAGGCACTGGCATGATAAAAATGTAACTTTCTTTCTCGCCTATTTGCCTTATTTCTTTTAATGGAAACGTGCCGGGTCAGCGTAGAAAAACAATGGAGCCACAGCCACAAGGCTGAACAAATACTGTTACAAATGTGGTGATTATAGCACTACCATTCAGCATTTTGTATTATCTAAAGCTATGTCTGGTGGTGGTCTGTGATAGAACTGTGAGGTTTTGTGGTTTCAAACAATGTATAGTTTGTCATGGTTAAGTTAGTATTTAGCCAAATGGCATCCTGAAAAAAGTATCAAAGCCTCCCCTAACCTGTATTTGGGCCACTGCATGTTATACATAGTCCAATTATACAGTGAAATGCTCCATATTCAAATATCGCAGACCAATCAAGCATACATTCATTTTTTCCAAAGAAATCAGTTAAATGAGCTGTTGGAGTGCTTGGTTAGAATAAAAACCTCCAGAATCTTAGGCTTTGGTGGCAAAAGATTGATAACTAAAGTATAATAGATGACTGTGATGTACTGTAACTCAAAGGCATGTGTGTTTAATGTGTGGTGAGATCATTAGAGAGATGAGATGCTAACCCACCTGATGGTGGATAATAACGTTTGCATCCCGACAAATTGGACAGGGGTTTCCACATATCTTGTCTCCTCTCTACAGAAAGAGAAACAGTGTTAATGTTACTTCAAATTACAGATGTGATGTATGTAACTAATGTAAGGTACCTTTGCTGGATTAAAACTGAAATTTTACAATGCAGGTCTTGCGTGTCTTCTGTGGGGGAATGCCTCCTTTGTGGTTCCTCCTGTAGCTTGCCCATACTGGACTGGCTCCATACCTCTCAATATAGTCTGTCAGGGGAAATAAATAAATCGTAAAACCAAATGTGGAGGCTATAGATGAGACTTGATTTTCCTTTACATACCTTCACTCTCCAGGTAATCCCAGGGTCTGTCCTTGTAGAGGGAGAGAGCCTCAGCAGCCTGAGCAACGTCCTCGTCCTGGAGTGATGCTGCATTGCAGAGAGTGAGCCTTGGAGGTGTAAATGGAGAGGGGCATGGGCATGTTCTTCCAGGGAGCCTCTGTAGACAGGACTGAATGCACAATAAAGTCGTCATCACAACATCCCAGCCACTATCGTAACTGCCCCCCAATTACAGGTGCCACTTGGCATGACGCCCGTGTCTACATATATGATCTGTCAGTTTAGCATTGCCTTGCCTTTCGGACACCTTCGCTAAATAACCGGTAAACATGAAATCCACATGGCTCAACATGCGTGACACTACAACGTCTTCAACAGTGTACAACACTATTTCATTTAATGCCATTAATACTGTTTGGCAAGATATGGAAAGTTACATAGTGATAAGAATAATGATACCGAGTGTGTATTACTGCCGATAAGTTAGCAAACTGTAAGTAAACTAAGTTAACGCCGGGGTATTTTACCGAACATGACACAAACCCCGACTCTTGGTTAGCTACCTACTGGCTACACGGCAAAGGAATCTGCTAGCGTCTCCTCAGACTCCAACATATAAACCCCTTCGTGCAAACCGATCACATATAAATCAATCGGATAATGGGCATATCAACAGCATAATTAAATGTACTACCTTATACTGGCGTATTGGATGGAAAATGGAAGGCGATAGACCGCACAAAATCTTAGCGAAGCGATGGAAGGAGGCGGCCATTTTTTCTGTCACAGTGGGGTTGTAGGTGAAAGGTGAAAGATCAACCAGCGGTGTAGCCGTATCAAAGCGTGACATTTTATATCTAAGTTTAATCATCGATAAATCTTTTATTTTGTATATATTATTTTATGTAATATAACCGTGCCATTTTATTTTAATCCCATGGATGTACATGGTTGTTCAATTGCAGCGTTCTCTCTGACTGGCGCATGTGACCACCACGGCCTTAACAGACAACTCGAGCGCCATTTTGAAGAAATATTATTAACTACATTTGTATATCAAAGAATAACTACAGTCCTGATATATCTACAAAATACGCTGGTGATCTTTAATATCTCTCCAATAATCCAAAAACGCAATGCTTTCAAGGCAAATGTATGGATTATTTCAAAGTAGTCGTTTCCAAAATGTGAGATACGCCATTATGCCCTTGCCAGCGCACGGAAGGTCGGCTATCACCCATTTTGTTTCAGCGATAACCGAGAAAAACACTGTCCGTGACGTAAAAAACGTCATGTAGTATAAAAACGAGGTCCCTCCTCTTGCGCTCAATTCTGGATTTGGTCAGAGGTAAGTGAAGTTAGAAAGACAGCGAGCCGTATTCTAACATTTTGTCCGTATTTAATGCGAAATTCCTACTGAATGTATTCAGAAACCAACAAAAGACTTTGATATAGATGAAAGTCGATGAAATTTGTCAGTGAGTTGAAATTAAAGGTGTATTTTTTGTGTGTTTTTCAGGTATGAATTTGCTTTGCCGAAGACTGAACCGCCGAGGACTTTGAACAACTCTACTCAAATTCATATTTTTTTCTTCAAGTAATGGACATTTGATTTCTATTTTTGCCTCCAGTTTGTTCCTGAAGGAAAGGCTAGCATTTAGCTACCACAGCCCCACCCATAAGAGGTCTTTCAGTTGATATTAAAACCATGAAGGTTGACGACATAAAATTTATGAAATAAGAGATATAAGTGCCTGAAAGGCACACTATAATATACCCGAGACGCTGAGGATCTATAGTATCAATAGTAAGTTGATTTCGAAGTTCAATTGAATCGAAATTCATCACATGAAAATATTCGTAGATAAAGGCTAGCTAGCGGTAGCTGGCTAACAGGCACCGTGAGTTAGCTTTGTTCTTGGCAAACAATTTGAAAATAGACAATGTTAATAGTATGAGCTCACACAGGAAAGTGGACGGAGGAACAAACCTCTGTTTCTTTGTGTGTGAGACGGAATGGGCGAATTGTACCAATAAAACTAAATATAGCCAGTAAATTCGCAAAAATAACCATAAGCAATCTATTCATAAAGATTGCCGTAGGCATAGAAAGCAAATTCCAGATAATGAAGTCGGACTTTTTGCCTGCCAGAATTGTTTTGTAGGGGCTGCTCCACGGAACGAACACCCACCGCAATCTACACATAAAGATTGCATTAGTTTGAGGATTGTGGACATATTTTATGAAGCACTGATTGTGTTGAAATGTTGATAATTATAGCACAGGGACTTCCCGAAAGCCCGCACCATGTACTCGGCAATCTGTGGATAAAGATTGCAGGATGATTCAAGCGAAGTGGTCTTTCGAAGTACAAACAGTCGGGATTGGCAAATATGGTGGACTAGTTGTGGTTTGCTTTTCGTCCTCGGACAGCTCCAGGGCTAGCATTGTTCTCCTCGAAGCAACATTTGGGACGTTTTTTTTCTTTACAAAACTGAAATGCAGAACAAGCATGGCCTGATGTCCATCGCAATGTCTGACTGACATAAGCGTACGGTTCGCTAGATATCTGGTGCTCCTCGCCTTGTTTTTCTATCAACCAGCATTGTGTTTGCTGTGACAGCCATTATTGTTGATGTAGGGTTTGGTTTGCCGTCGTCGAAGTGGTTAACGGAGGGATGGCTCTGATTAGCATTCAGCATCCAGCTCCCTCCCCTTTTGTCTAACAGTTTAGCCGCAGGAGCAGGCCTGTACTCAGCTACGACAGATGCCAGGTTAAGAGCAAGCCTTTTATAGGCTGAACTGCTCTTATATAAACGAGGGCGTTTTACACTGTTATTTGCTTCAATCTGTCTCCTTGATGAGTATACCTTGTTGCCATATTTATAGTCAAGTCTGTTGTTGCACAAGCGTTATAAAAATTAGAGGAAATATTTTTTTTGAAGGAGGCTTGGTCAGTGAGTACAGTCATAGATTATTTTACCATGCTCTACCAGTGATATGTAATAACATCACAGTATGACTGTGCACAAATAATCTCTCCCCACTGAACCAGGAACCAGGGCCATGTTTAACACTGATTTTGTTTATATGTGTAACAACTGTGACATTTACAGGAATTTGGTTATTTGCAGTGTTGTGGAGGTCTGAGACTTTATAAAACTTCTACTACAACAGTTACCCGGGTAAGACTTAACTGATTCCTCACATCATGACATTTCCAGTGGATTGATTTCCACAAGAGTTGACGGTTCTGTACATGAATTGACAATTTGGCACAAAAAATGTTTCATTATAAAATGGATAAACAAGGAATAAGAGTGCATGCTTACAAGGTGCAATCAAGCAGTTATATAATGAACAATTTGAAGGTTATTCATAAGACCTTTGGCAGCATCATTTTAAAGATCCGTGAAAGTGTAAACATTCATAAAGGCCAGTTGACTTAGTGTTGGTTTTTTTTTTTTGTTTGGATCACAGACTTTTCAAAGATAAAACTTTGAATTACTTATTGAAATTATGAAACATTCAGCACCTTTTAGTCATGAGTTTGTTTTACAGACAGATGAATGTGTGACAGTTCAGACCACTGTTATGATGTTGCACTAACAATTGTATTTGTAATGCCTTTTTATATTGTGTAACTACAAACAGTACAGTGCCAGTGTGTAAACGTAAACTAACCTGTAGGTGGCAGTAAGTGACTTGACTTGTACCATACGGCTGCCACAGTTGACAATGATATCATTAACACCACCTTAGTCCAATATAGAGATACCCTCAGACAGATAATCACATTTGCAAGGACACGGATTAGTATTTAACAAACTAATTCTACTGTTTTCAAGGATTTCATACTCCATACAGTAACCAGTCAAGTTCAATTTGTTGGTGCATATATCTGAATCTGTACCATTGGGCTTTTCACCAGATACCATATTAATTAATGAAAATAGGTTTTTACAAGGTATTATTTATTTTCTTTTCCATCCTTTGTAAGAGTTGCATTTTTGCACAAACGTGAAAGATTGTGATAGACGTGCTATTAAAAAGTTGACAAGTAATCATCAGTAACACATCTTGCAAAAATTTCTCTCTTTGGCTACTTTTTTGCTACAAAACCTTGACATTTCACCTTGTTTTGCATAGATATAATATCTGTAAAAAATAAATAATAGTTATAGATATTGAATACATATTAATTGCAAGAGTTAATACCCAGTTAAAGAGTTTTTTCCCCCCATTTTTTTCCTTTATGATTAGGGAAAAAGTTAAATAAAGTAAAATGTTTGGTTAAAAAAAAATGTCGATTTTATAGTGAATGTGTAACATTTTGTACATTAGTTTTATATACATGCGATTTTATTGTTTACATTGTTGCTGCAGCTTTAATCATAGCCTGAACTGGAATAAACTGTATCGCTACCCACTCAAAAATGAACATATCAGACTATAACTCCTGTCCTGCAAGTAAAAATCCCTGAGATGAGACACTCTGGCACTGATGATTAAACTACAGTGTTCTGCCCTTGTCCCTGTCGAACTGGTGTCAAGTTGGCCCCATGTAACACTCCACAAACATCTCAACTATGAGGCAGCACACTGAAGCCATCATGCACTGTGGATGCTTGAATGCCAGAGCAACAGAGTGCTGTGTGGCCTGATGAAAACACTGCTGCCTATACTTTTAGTAAGTTGTGTGACCATGTCAGATCAATCCAGATAGCTTTTTTCTCTCTTAACTTGGTATCACAATAATTTACTGGATATTTGGTCAGCATGCTCTACTCCTGAATCATTACTTTGTAATTAGGGGTGTTTGGTAGCTTGATGAATATGCTGCTGTGTAAACCTTCAATGGATCTGATGAGACTTTGTTGTGACCGCTTCATGATGTTGATCTCCGGGTTTGAGTATTGTGGGTCAGTTCTTTGGACCTTAATGTTGATGGAATGACATTGATACAAACAGAATGGTGTCAGTCACTGAATTTACAGTGGAATCTGAATGATGGTTGATGGTTAGGTTAAACAGACTGTTCCCTTGTTCCCCTAATACAGTTTCGTTTCTTGTGCTTCTTTTGAGTCTTAATGTGACTTTTTTTGGAACAGAACAGTTTGGAGCTGTTGAGTTCTCAATCTTCCTGGGTGCAATTCTGTAGCATGGAGCTCCCTATCCTATTTGGCAGGCAAATAGTCCTTAATAAACAATAATTTAATTTCTTTTTAGCAAAGATAAAATGAGTGCCTGTACATAACAGAAAATGTAACACACTTGTGTCTTGCGGCATGTGTATTAGCGTGTATTAATTGCTTGAGGTGCGTATTTCAGATATGGCAGGCGGACCAGTGGACCCCAGAGAGATTTTGAAGGGTGTGGAGGCTCTGCTGGGGAAGGACGGAGAGCTCCGCAGCCTGGAGGGAGTCCCAAAGGTGTTTAGGTGAGGAACTGAAATTAGACATAATGCTTTGTGTGGATTAACTGTTAAACATTTAATTCAACAGTTCACGCATGACTTTTAAACTAGATGTTATCTTAACACCTCTGCTCTCTTTCAATGCAGCCTGATGAAAGCTTCTACCAAGATGGTCAGTAGATGTATGTACCTGAATATCCTGCTGCAGACGAAATCCCATGATGTTCTTAACCGGTAGGCTTTAGTTCAACTTTGCATACTATATATTGCAAGTCTTGGTATTAATAGTATCACAGGGGTGGAGAAATTATGAAAATGTTCATACAATTGAAAGAACTATGAACTCCCTTAACTCAAACTGAACTTACTGGCTTTTTCTGGAGTGTTAGTCCAGTATTTTAAAATTGAACTTGTTTTACATACATTTTTACAGAAGAACATTGTGCTTTTTTAGATGCAATTCTAAAAAAATAAGTGGAGTGCTCAAACTTAAAAAAAAAAAAAAAAAACATAGTTAAATACTAAACTTAATGTTCTAAGTAGGGATGGGCCCATAACAATAATAAATAATAAATAAATAAATGTTTCTTGAATCAGTGACAAGTTACAATTATGTATGTCCTTACATCACAGTTTCACATGATGCTTTTTTGTTGCATTCAATATTTAAAAGCTCACTAGTTCTTTGTAGCTTCCCTATGGTGTTAATGAAAACAATAGGATGATGTCAACCTCACTCTATTGGAATAAGGATTTGTTGAAGTCATGTATTGTTTCCATAAATAGAGTAGTATAACTATTATTATAATATTTTTGTCCAGGTATACCATCAGTCAGTATTTATTCAAACACCTTCCAGACTTTTAACCAATAATTTTAGTTGGCTGTTACTAATGCAATGTTCTCTGAGAACCTGGAATGTACTGTGTACTCTATAGTACTGTAGTAGATCTCTTTTAACAAGTCCCACAAAAATAACCAAATCAGCAATGAGAGTATGCTACTAACACATATTATATGTGTATGCAAAATCTGATGCATTATATTCTTATCTGCCACAGAGATCCATTGTTGTCCTAGAACTATTAAAAACACATCAATGAGTCACACTGTGCTACTGCTGCCAGAAATACTCACTAGGGTAAATGTAGATTAATATACTGAAGTCAGAAAGTATTGAAGGACGCAATTTTTAGTTTGGGACACCAACAATTTGTTGACAGTAAGAAAAATATACAGTAGCCTCAGCCTGATTGTTTAAGAGAATCAACACAACAGCTACTCTGAAAATACCAGAAAATATAATCATCTGAGAAAATATTACCATGATCTAATGTCTTTGTTGATGTGCAAGTGTATTAAGTGACCATCCTAATCCTTCATTGCAGGCCGCCTCCATTATAAATCAATTGTTCCTTTATTCATCCAGGTTTATCAGAGTTGGTGGTTACAGGCTGCTCAACTCCTGGCTTACCTACTCAAAAACCACCAACAACACCCCTCTACTGCAGCTCATCTTGCTCACACTGCAGAAGCTGCCTCTCAAAGTGGACCACCTCAAACAGGTACTGTCTCAGTTTATCCACCACACAACACTTCTAGGACATTATACAGGCAACTATAGAAATTAAAACTGCTTTTATATACTCCCAGAACAACACAGCCAAGCTGGTGAAGCAGCTGAGCAAGAGCGCAGAGACTGAAGGTCAGTTTTCTTGTACAGCAAAAATCAAAACACTTCTATACAGACCGCAATGTGTATTCCACTAATATTCTTGTCTTTTATTTTTAGATCTGAGGAAGTTAGCGTCTGTGCTCGTAGATGGCTGGATGGCTACAATCCGCTCTCAGAGTGTCTCAAGCAGTGGCAACTCTCCTGCTGGTACAGACCGATCATTTCACTTTTTAAATGTGTGTCTGTTTTAAAATGGCTCCCTCTGGCAACAGTTTGTAACAAGCTTTATTTATCTCCTAGATAAGAAAAAGAAGAAAGAGGAGAGCAAGTTGCTGGTGCGGGATGTGAAGGAAAAGAGTGGAGATGAGGAGAAGAAGAAGGAGAAACCTAAAGCTCATGCACCCAGCCACACAAAGATTCGCTCCATAGGTAAATTAAATGTATATTAAATGTATATATGTGTATATATATACACTTTAAAAGGTTCTATATGAAATAATCAGTATGTTTTGTGATGTGTAGGATTGGAGATGGACACTCCCAACCTGGCCCCTGCTAAGAAGGCGCCCACTGCCCCACAGCTGGGTGACAAGTACAACATCAAGCCTCCAGTCCTCAAGAGGCCAAGGTACTGTACCCTCCCATAGACCTGGTTGCCTCACTATCTCTGTGAACACAGCACCAGATTGTGGTGTATTCATGCAACTTGCTCATTGCTGTCCTCAGGTGGCTGACAATAGTACTTACATGTTTCTTTTATACTAATTTTCCCTAAACAGCTCTGGTACATCAGATGCTCCACCCCTGGAGAAAAAATACAAACCTCTAAATACCCCCTCTAACTCAGCCAAAGAGATCAAAGTCAAGATCATTCCAGCACAACGTAAGTTCAAACGTACATCACATTTGAACTGTATTTTATAGAGATGATAGTGATGTAGTGGCTGGGGTGTTCACTGCTGTCTTGTGTCCTCACTTCAGCAATGGAGTGCACTGGGTTCCTAGATGCTCTGAACTCTGCCCCAGTGCCTGGGATAAAGATCAAGAAGAAGAAACCCAGTACTAGTACTACAGCAAATACCAAGGCTGCCTCCCCAACGTCTAACAAGGTACTGACTGATCATAGTCAAGTTTGACCCAGTATCAGTATGTATTATGGCCATTGTCAGTCTAAACATCTTCAGAATATTTTCAAAATTGTATTTTTATTTATTTATTATCAAGGAGTTGTCCCCAAATCCTGAGAATATATCTAATTCTGATCTGTTAAATTTTAACCAAGCATGATGCTGCTACTGGTACTACGGATGTAAATAGCTGTTGTAATTAAATGAGAAATTCGCTGAATCAGAGCATTGATATATCTCCTCATCCAAGACTTTCCGAGAATAAGGACGTGATAGCTGTCAACATCTTTGACTTTCTACACATCAAATGCAGTCTAAAACTTGTTAAACCAGTTGTATCACTCTTGTTCCTTTTTTGTTATCAGGGGAGTCCATTTGACAGCAAACCCACTGCATATTCTTCATCTTCTGCTAAACCATCGTCTCCAGAAACTGCTGTTTCCGCCACTCCTACTGATGAAAACCAGGAGCCAGAGCAGCCTGGGACCCCTGTCCCCTCTGAGGATCCTGAGGCCTCTGACAATTGTAAGGTTTATTTTTTGATATTTTTAATGAGCTTCTTTTACATTACACTACCTTTTTTTTTTTTTTCCCAGTTCCAATGGATATGAGAGTTTTATCAATCCCCTAACATATTTCTTGCTCATTGTCTTTTGTTGTTTGTAGGTGAGAAACCTAACGCTCTGGCAGAACCACGTGGAGAAGAAGAAAGCTTGACCAAGAAGGGCAAGAAGAAGAAAACAGTTCACTGGGCTGAGGAGGAGCAGCTTAAACATTATTTTTACTTTGATCTGGATGAGACAGAGAGAGGTGAAGAATGTGGTCCCGAAAACCCAACATGTCTAAGTTGGATGTTTATTGTTCTAAGATATCAGTGGGACTGTAAATCATCAGAAAAAATATTAATTATTAATGATATTATTACACTTAATTTGTAGTCAACGTCAACAAGATCAAGGACTTTGGTGAGGCTGCCAAACGAGAGCTGATGATGGACAGGCAGACGTTTGAGATGGCCCGCCGGCTCTCCCACGACACCATGGAGGAGAGGGTTCCCTGGACACCCCCGAGGCCCTTGACACTGGCCGGCAGCCTGGTCATCCCCGGTGCCAACAGCACAGAGAAACTCACCCAGAGAGATCGTGAGATGGGCATTCTGCAGGAGATCTTCCTTAGCAAAGAGAGGTAGTACATTGGGCAAATCCTGGTGTATTTTTAGTAGTTTGTAAGTTTATTTCCCAAAAATGTATGGGGTACAAATGCCAAAAATCTGAATCTTTGACCTTTTTAGTATGTTTAACTTCTTACAATTTCACCCTCAGAAGTTAGGCTGATGGCCTGCAATATGTGTCACTGATTTCCTGTCCTTTCATATCACCAGTGTGCCTGACAGTCCACATGAACCAGACCCAGAGCCATATGAACCTATGCCTCCCCGTCTCATCCCTCTGGATGAGGTTAGTACACTCAACATGAACAAACCCACGTTCTGTCTCTCAATTTTCTATCTCGTTAAACACATTCTGTGTGTAATACCTGGCCTGCTAAGCTGTCAGTCCCTCCCCCCCTGCAGGACTCCTCCATGCTGGATGATGGCTATGTGGAGCCCATGGACACCACATCACAGCAGGGTTCTGCCATGGCCCAGAACGAGAGCTCCAAGCTGCCGCCTGTCCTGGCCAACCTCATGGTCAACCTGAGCAACAGCTCCCGCAGCCCACAAGCTACAAACGCTGTCAACAACCCTGTGGCTCCCTCTGTCAACGTACAGGAGCTGCTCTCATCCATCATGGTAAATATATGATAGTATAGTCAGATAGTCAACTAGAGTAGCTCGTTTTTATCTTTTTGACATGCCGGCATCCTGGTTTACTTCTTTCAACTAAAAGTAGACCTAATTCAGATTTTTTTTTTTTTTTATGATATTTAAAATTCTTGTCTAAAATATATCTGCAGTTGGATATAAACATTTCTATTTTAAGTTATAATGTGTAGCTAACAGCTGTCTGTCATCAGGGTGCTTCTGGTAACCAGTCTACTGAAGACTTAATCAAGCAGCCCGACTTCTCAGACAAGATTAAACAGCTACTGGGCTCCCTGCAGCAGACCCAGAACCAGAACCAGGGTGGACCTCCACCAGGTAACCTCTACCTCTTCTTCCATTGTCTAACTACATCTCCTCCTGATGTCATGGCATAATGTCCATCTGATTTGGTCCTTGTGTTACTTATTGTTTTAAACCTGTTTTTCTCTCTATCTAGTCAACCAGGGTTTACTGGGTCACGGTCCAGGCATGAACAATATGAACAACATGAACGTGCACATGCAGATGCCCATGAATGGTGGCTACCCGCCCAACAACCCGCCTGGTGGCCCCCGCTTCAACCACCCCCCGCCCCCTCACAACCACGGACCACCTTTCAATAGTGGAGGCCCACGCATGATGGGGCCACCACCAGGCCAGGGCCGAGGAGACAACGGCAGCTACTGGGGAGACGACTCCATGAGAGGAGGGCCCCACAGAGGAGGTCACTTCCACCGAGGAGGAAGGGGCCGAGGAGGAGGAGAGCCAGGCTTCAGGGGCCGAGGAAGAGGAGGGCCCAGAGGAGGACACAACAACATGAACGGTATATGGGACAAAGAGCCTGGGAGTTTCCCTCTATTCTCAAATAATGGATACATCAGTCTACAACAACAGAATCATTTCATACTCAAAACTCTGCTCTCACTTTCTTTTTTAACACAAATACCTGAGCTTGACAGTTCATCCCTGAGCTTAGAAACAGCAGTTGGCAAATATATTTAAATTCAAGGTCCAGTTACTCACTTGTGATGATGATGATGAATGAGGACTGTGCAGTTCATTCGAAAGCTCCATAACAAGTGAGTAAGTTGACTTTGAGAGGATTAAAATGTTTTGTTATCAACAAGAACTAGTGTTTGTATATATTTATTGATTTTCATCTAATTAATTACAATCACTTTTACTCGTTTGTCTTTCAACCCATCGCTAATATTATAAAGGCGTCTCTCTACAGTTGAGTAAAAAAGGGGAGGTCTGCGAATTTGGAGGAAATCATGTACAGTGATAGTCCTCATCAGAAACTAACGTCTTTGTGCTGTGATTGTAATGCTTTTGTGTTTCCTCCTGTCAGATATGTCCAAGAGGCCTGTGTGTCGTCACTTCATGATGAAGGGAAGCTGCAGGTATGAGAGCAACTGTGCTTTCTACCACCCCGGTGTAAATGGACCACCACTGCCCCCCAACCACCCCGCTAACAATCAGCATAACCAGCACCCACAGCATGGACACTAAAAAACACTGTTGCCATAATGGGAACAACTCTGTTAACTGCTGACCTCTGGAAGAGTCATTCTCTGATCAAATCATTGCAGGGTATCAGGGCTGCTGTTTAAGACACAAGCATAGAAGGATGTAGGATGTTGTGTCCTACAGTCTGGAGTGTCTGTGAAGTCATTCTGCAGATGACTGGCCTGAAGCAGTGAGCTCTGCCTCATTTGAGAGAGAGAACAAACAAGACAGAAGAGAGTAACTGAGGGACTCGGGCTGTGAGATGATCACTAATGGGACTGTGTGTTTTTATTGTTATCATTTTTAACCGTGAGACTGAAACAAGCTACAACACTTGACCACTATGTCTGAGTTGCTTCAGCTAGCTGTCTATCTGCTCTGTCACTTTCCACACCATTAACATTTTCGACCAAATGGAAATCTCCTACTCAGCAGAAAGCTTTCCATGTGATTGAATTTCTTTCTTATTGTGGCTGTTGTACTGTGTACCTACATGTGATGTTGCTTTCATGTTCCCTTTAGTTTTGTTACTTTGGTCAGGTTTGCCCAGAAGAGTCAGAAACATTTTCCTTTTTTACATGATTCTTAAATGTGTAACAAAAATATAGGAAGCACTTTATAAAGATAAATGCCAACATAATTTAGCCACAGCTATGATTTATTAAAACTAGGACTGAAAAAGAACCACATGGTATTTAAACTGCTTTATTTTGCCCAATCCTGAAAAAATTAAGAAATTAACTCTGCTGAGCTGATGAGAAAGGTCTTGCATTTTTTTTCTTTTCTTACAGCAGCTGGTATCGAATATGGAGAGATTGTGTAGAAGCAACTGTGGTGTGTGTTGTCATATGTAAGTTTCCTGCGTGTGCACTGTGGCTCAGCAGCACAATCAGACTGTCAGTTTGAGAGCGTGTGGCCAACTATCATGAGCGCCAAAACATGCCATGGTCCTGTGAGAAGAGCTTCTCACTGATCCCAGAGCTGCTGCCTGTGTCTTGTGTACTTCAACCTGAACCCAGGATGGGTTTATTTTGTCAGTGTTAGAGTCAGATGAATGATGAACTGCTCTGTAGGTCAGCTATATTGAATGTTTTCTATGAAAACAATGACCCTGACAATGACCTGCATCTTGTGGGACTGTAAGAATCTCATGTTTTTTGTTGCTGTATCCACTCTCTCCTCATTTTTTTTGGATCATATTTTCAGTTGAAATTTTTTGTACACGGTGTATTGAATAAATTCCCATATATAAATTTTGCTTTGTTTTCTTGGCAAGTCGGACTGCTGAGAAAAGTAAGCAGTTTGGATTAAATGATAACATTCTTATAAGAATAATTACACGGAATTGTACATAATGCAAACTCCTGTAAAATATGTAATGCAAACATATTAGGATAGGTTATTTTTTTTTCCTAAGTCTATACAACACTCACATGCCATGTGAACATGGAAGTGTTTTCAATCATTCCCCCTGTCCATACTGGCCAGGAAGTTATCCCATCCAAGTATGACTCCACTGTAAAAGATTGGAGACAGATGTAGATTCAACTTATGGCAAATTTTACAAACTTTTATAATGTTTGAAATAATAAAATACAAATAAGCACAAACTGCATCCTTGAAATTACTAGAGTAGAATCACATACTGTAAGCTCTACAAAACAGAAAGACAAATGCACTTATTAGTGCAGGACTACAATTCAATTTAGTTCAGGTTTTACAGATGTTTTTGTTGTGTTCGCACCCTGTGAATATTTAGAAGACGAAAAAGTAAAAAACTTACCACCTGTGGTAAATTTGAGAGATTGGACACAATTTGGAGAGGCTCACACCTGTCTATAATTTCTCACAGCTGACAATGCATATGCGATCAAAAACCAAGCCATAAAGTTGAAGGAATTGCCTGCAGTGGGTCAGATATATGACTGTGTAGAGGCACAGATATGTTCCCAAGAGCTAAGTGATCTCCATAATTCTTAAATGGAAGAAGTTTGGAACAACAAGGACTCTTCCTAGACCTGGTTGCCCAGCCAAACTGAGCAATCAGGGGAAAGGGGCCTGGTAAGAGAGGTGACCAAGAACCCAATGGCCACGCTGACTGAGCTTCAGAGATCCTGTGTGGCGATGGGAGAAACATCCAGAAGGAGAATCATCACTGCAACACTCCACCAATCTGGGCTTTATGGCAGAGTGGCCAGACGGAAGCCTCTCCTCAGTGAAATCCAGCTTGGAGTTTGCAAAAAAGTACATAAGAAACCAAGACTTAACTATTTAGCCTCCAGTCTAAGCGTCATGAGGAAACCAGGCAACGCTCATCAGCTGCCCAATATCATCCCAACAGTGAAGCATGGTAGTGGCAGCAACATGGTGTGGTGGTGTTTTCAGCAGCAGGGAGAGGGATACTGGTCAGGGATGAGGAACAGCTGAACAGAGCAAAGTGCAGAGACATCAAGGTCCAGAGGCACTCAGGAGCTCAGACTGGGCCACAAGTTCAGGTTCCAACAGGACCATGACCCTAAACACACAGGCAAGAAACATAGGAGGGCTTTTTGAATGTCCTTCAGTGGTCCAGCCAGAGCCCTGACTTGAACCCAATCAAACATCTTGCTAAAGAGACCTGAAAATGGCTGTCCACCGATGGTGTCCATCCAATCTGATAGAGCTTGAGAGGATCTGCAGAGAAGAATGGCAGACAATCCCCAAATTCAGGTGTTGCATCATACCAAAGAAGACCTGAGGCTGTAATCGCTGCCAAAGGTGCATCAACTAAATAGGGTCTGAATACTTATGTCAGTGTGATGTTCTAGTTTTTTCTTTTTAATAAATTTGCAAATGTCTCTAGTGCCATCATCAGTCAACATTTTAATTTGTGCCATACTTTTGTTTATGACCAAATAACTTCCAAACTGATGACTTGCTGCAGAAGTCCTGGTCTTATTTTCTCTGTTACAATCTTGTCTCTTGACAGGAGGTGGATCAACCAAGCAACTGCTGCTTGACACTCAGCCCCACACAATGCACTGGTGATATTTACCTTTACAATATATAAGAAAATAAAGGACTATTTAAAGAAAGTGAAAATTCCTGTGTTATATTAATAGAGGAATTGTCAAAATGGCATAGTTTCTGAGAAAATTTTTATTAAATCTTATTTACACCTCATTTACAACTGCTGGCCTCATATTTCCAGCGGCCGGACTCTCTTTTACCACCCCTGGCCTCTGATTAACCACCGCCAGCCTCTCATTTACAACTGCCAGCCTCTCATTCACCATCACTGGCCTCACATTCACCACTGCCAAACTCATATTAACCACCGCCGGCCTCTCATTTACCACCCCTGGCCTCTAATTCATCACCATCGGCCTATAAGTGACTAAATGAGCCGCTGGCTGACAGGCTACTCAGATTTTTCAGTAGTCTGAATTTTGGCACTTTCCCTGCATGATAAATTGTGGCACTTTCACTGCGAAATATAGCATTAGATGTTAGTTCTGAGCGACACACTGGATTTTTACATTTTTAGCAAAAATATTTCCTTTTTAATATCAGAGGATTTCAATACAAGTGTTGCCACTGGCTTTTCAGTAATACATTCATTCATATATTATAAAACAGTCGCTCTTTGGATTTGTTCCCCACAGACTTACATACCTGATCAATAGTCTCAACATCAATCAGTTTGCCTGTATTCTTTTTCTTTCTTTTCTGCACATCAGATTTGTTGCTACATCACAAAGCAAAAATGAAAGATTCAACAGAGAAAATTTGCCTTAAATGACAAAAGTGATGTAAGATGAAGCAGTGAAAGCAATGAATAGGTGTCTTTGGTGAAAGACTGTTGAATAAGTTAACACAATGTGTCTTAGTATTTCCCAACTTTATCTGAGAAGAGTTCAGGTGTTCATGAGCTGCTGCATAGTACTTCATTTTAAACCAGGTCGTTGCATCCTATTCAAGTGGCCAACCAATAGCAGTGTGTTTGGAAAGAATTAGCGTCAATATCCTTGTTATCAGGGCAGGGCTGAGTGCAGCTGGTGAATGTGAAGTGTTAATAGAAACGGCCTTTAACCCTGCCCTTTAGTTCAAATATTGACCATTGTGCTGTGACAACACTCTGACGGAGAGACGGAGACATAGAGTGAAAGTTGGTAAAGAGAGAGCAGGGATTAAGGACACCTCAGCACTAAACTGCTCCCACATCCTGGTTATAAAAGCACACACACCATCAAAAAAATTATGTGTTTAGTAATTTGGGACATTTGGCTTGTCAAGCGCTTTACCAGAAGAATGTAATCAGAGTAATGCAGATAACAGGCTGCTTTATACAGGGGAGATGGAGAACTCCTGTCTCTGTTCAAATTGGTCTCTGGTGTTAGATGTGGATGTCCTAAAATTGAAATAAAAAATATGCCCAAATTATTAACGTAATATGTGATGAAGAGAGATAATGCTCTAAATTGCTGTCTTATTGACCACTCAAAGCACTTTACACTACAAGCCACATTCACCCATTCACACACATATTCATACAAACTTTTCTTACAGCGCTTTCTTTACACACACACTCAATTTTGGGGTTTAGTATCTTGCCCATGGATACTTTGACATGCGGACTGGAGGAGCCAGGGATTGAACCACTGACCTTCCACTTAATGGACAAGCCGCTCCTGAGCCACAGCCGCCACCGATGTACCCCTCTGCTGAAGTGAAGAGGTGGTGGCCTGATAAAAATGAAATCTGACATTTACAGCCCAAGTCAAATTGATTATATTGATTGGATTCAGTGGGCAGTTTCAGTGCTTCTACTCAGATGTCACTAGCACACATAATAAGTTACTAGAATATGGATTACAAATTATAAATATGTCTTACCCAATGACCAATGTGTATATAAATCTACAAATATATCACATACAAAATAAGTACTTTTAGATTTATCATCATCATATTCATTTTAGTTCATTGAGAAAGTCCATTAAGGCACATACATACATATTAAACTTTATGAATCTAAATATTGCCACTAAACCTAAATTGGAAATTATGTGCATATACACAACACAGAGGTATGAAAGCAGTAGCTACAATTTTTCATGATCTACATTGCTAGAACTTGTTGACTGAGCACGCAGACTCGTAGACATCCAGGAAATACTGAACCCATATTAGGTCTCACACAGTTCAGTTACCTCACTAACACTTCCATTAGTAGTGTCTCATTGATGTACAGTATGTGACAGGATTGTCCTGTCTTAACAGTGGCATCTTTTGGCAGTGCCAATGAACCCTGCTGTGTCGAGCCTGAAGAGTTTTACCCTGTTGCACTTACCCCCCATCATCATGAAATGGCCAACCTCATAACCTGCTTACCTCCAACATTAGCCCCAAACCAGTCTGGCTACTGCACTACAGAGGATACTGTCACCATAGCACAAGACCTACCTGGACAAAGGCAACAACTACTTGAGATGACTGTTCATTGACTTCAGCTCAGCATTCTACCGTCATCCCCTCCAAGCTGGTTGCCAGGTTTGAAGACTTTCACATTAGCATTTCCCAACAACTGGACTCTGGACTTCCTGACCAAAAGGCCCCAGTCTGATAGGTCTTTTAGGTTTTTTGGGATTCCACATCTCCAAGGACTTCTCCTGGACACCTCCATTCTGGTCAAGAAGGCGCAGCAGCAACTGTACGTCCTGAGGAAAGTGAAGAGAGCTCAATCTGTCCTGTCAGATACTGGTGAACTTTAATTGGTGTACCACTGAGCATATTCACCAACTGCATGCATAACAGCTTGGTATGGTCAAAATCAGACCGGAATTTACAACAACAAGTGGTGAAAACTGTCCATAAAGTTTAGTAAGTCATTTATAGACCATGATGTCTGCAGTTACAGTTGCACGTTGCCTTTTCTTCTCTATCCTTTCTTGTTTTTTGTTGTCTAATTTTTGTGAAGTAATTGCATACAGAAGGCCTGTGGTATTGTCAAAGACTCACCACATACACTGACTTTTTCCCCTCCTCCCACCTTTGAAGCAGTACATGCAACTAAACAACTGTACCACTTCAGTGCTGCAGGAAGAACAGGGTTTTCTGTTGCACCTGTTCCCCTGCTGAACTCCAACCTTGGACTCCTTATTTATTTCCTTATTCATCTGTATACTGTATATCACTCCACTACATATATTGTACATATTCATCCTAACCCACAATATCATTATATTTAAATTACTCTGCATGTATTTATACATTATGTTTCTGATGGTGCACTTTTTTTTTTGCTCTTAACTGCATTTCGGTGATTGCTGTCTGTTGTCTGTGATTGTATAAACTTTTGGTGATCAATGATACTATACCTGTCTGATACCACTTTCCGATAAAGCTCCCTTAATAAAGGGTTTATAAATTGTTGATAAGACAACTTCACCTCACTGTCCATTCAGTAGCTTGATCAGTCAAATGATCTTCATCAGCAGGTGATGGAGCTGCCAATTTGTCGATGTGAATGTGGACACTTAAAGGACCTCTTGTCCATTTTTTCAATGCCCATTGTTGACAGAAGTTAACTTTCTAATAAACCATCAAGTCCACAGTTATAAAGTTTAATAAGTCCTTAATAAACCATCATGCCTGCAGTTACAAATGTTATCTATTTTTGTCTTTCTCTCTTTGCAAACCCTCTGCAGAGTTTTCCATAAGGTGAGAGGTCAAATGGTCAATTGGTGAGATCTTCCTGATGGATTAAAGAGCTAAAAAGACAAAGCAAATGTCCTGCCGGAAGAGTAGTTTCCCCAACCGGGCAACCCAAAACTATGAATGGCTTATAATAAATACATTATTATATTAAACGTTTTTGTCTTTCTTTCTTTGCAAACCCTCTGCAGAGTTTTCCATAAGGTGAGAGGTCAAATGGTCAATTGGTGAGATCTTCCTGATGGATTAAAGAGCTAAAGAGACAAAGCAAATGTCCTGCCGGAAGAGTAGTTTCCCCAACCGGGCAACCCAAAATTATGAATGGCTTATAATAAATATTTAAAAGGAAAAACATTATTATATTAAAGAAGTTAACAATTAATAAAACCATTAGTTACAACTTATAAACTCTTTATAACAGATGCCTTATCAGAAGTGATACCATGTGTTTATTAAAACGAGAATTATTATTGAATGCAAAGACAAGAAGTGCATGTAAAGCTACTTAGTGACAGTAAGAGGAAGAAATGCTGCACCTTTAAAGGGCAGCAGTGCCAGTTAAGTGTGTGTAGAGTTCAGGATGAGTCTGGTGTTGACGGTTAAGAAGTTGCTGTTTTAGGATGCAGGGAGAGCTGCAGTAAAAGGACTGATTCAGTGACTGAGAGGCAGATTTGTTGCCAGGAGGCCCAGACCGGGATGAGAATTAACAAAGGAGGCCATTGATGGCAGCCAGGTCACACTGACATCCCTTCTGTAGGACACAGTAGACCGTTGCGATGCCTCAAGATACCACCGAGGCAGAATATCCCCAACACCTGGGGTGGCTGTGGCTCGGAAGGAGGAGCAGGTACAGGTAATCCGCTAACCGTAAGGTCGACGGTTCAATCCCCGGCTCCTCCAGTCCGTATGTCGAAGTGTTCCTGGGCAAGATATGGAACCCCATGAGTACATGTGAATGTGTGTGTGGAAACAATGCATGAACTGGTGAATATGGCATGTCATGTAAAGCGCTTTGAGCGGTCAATAAGCCTAGAAAAGCGCGATGTAAGTGCAGTTCAATTAACATTCATTCATTTACCTTCTAATTTGAATTCGTTAATGTTCCTAACGTTAAATTAAATTCAGTTGCGTATTAAAACAATCCCACTGAGATTAATCATCATCCAGCCTTTGATCGCGTATGCTGACTTGTCCTTGGATCCAAGCCAAGCATCCGATCTCACCAAGACCACACATGGACCCGTGTCCGCAAAATGTGGCTAAAGATGATTCATTCTTGTCATAGTATTCACACTGCACAAAATTATTAATGTTATAGAATTTAAACCCAGTTACGGACATGCAAAAGATTGGATGTGAAACCATTTATTTTCCCGTCTACCGGCCGTTCTTTCAGGTGCGCAGAGAACGGAATGCAAATTACCTTACAAATTTTGATAATTTAAGAGTGCGCTACTTATTGGCAAATGTCATGAATGGCAGAAAACATGTAATATAGGTTATAACACACAATAAACTCGGCTAAAAGATAACATACTTAGGCAACATATCAGAAAAATAAGTTATAGTCATTAAAAAAAAAGGCGCTGCTCACTAATTATGATGTATGCCGTTTTGAAGGGTTATTTCTATCATAACGTAAAAAGTTTACATTCATGATCTTACACCAGGATATCTTTGGCAATACACACGGAAATCTCAAATTACCAATTTCCCCAAGGGAGTCTGTTTTGCAAACAAAATCGTTTTGGAAGTTTGAGTCACAAGCTTTCCGGCACAGAGAAGGGACGGGATGGGGAAGAGGGCGGGCCCGCCGGGGAACAGGTGCTTAAATACGGGACAGATGAGAGCGGAGGTACAGCAGAAGCCGGTACTGCGGTCAGCCTACACTCTCACCTGACTACTTCGGAACAGGTAAGATACAGAGCCTGACTTTACAGGCCACCGTACTCTCATATGGGGCATCTTTACCATAGGGAAATTAATTTTTAAGGAAATCTTCATTTTTTCACCTGATTGTTTAAACATTCCTCGAAGAAAATAAAAGACAAAAGGAAAAAGTAGGCTAAGTTATCTTTAAAAATATTTATTTTGGAAGAGATAAAAGAGAAAACTTAGTTTTCATCTGCAAGAATTGAGAATGACAAATCTACTATTTTTAACCTGATGATTAAAAACACAGTGAAATATCAAAGTAAAGATTGAGTCATCACAATTCATGCGACACAGTTACATGCTTAACAGCTTCTGAAGCTGCAATGTATGGAAGCGTTTGAAAAAGTCTAGGTAACATCTGATGGTGTCATTTGTATTTCAGATTTGAATTTTATTTTAAAAAGATATCTTAGGTTACATTAAACTATTTGATTGAAGTCCATCTTTATTGCAGATGATCTCTGTTCCATTACAGATTACTTTTATGATTAAGATATTTTTTGTTTAATGGTCAATGCTGTGTGCTGTATACAAAAAATGAGGTGGGATTGTTACATTCCAGACAGGGGCCTTAGTTGCATGTAATACCTTTCTCTCTCTTCATGCGTTTCTTGTCTGTCTGCGAAAATGCAAAAAAAAAAAAAAAAAAACGACAGATTCTCCTGTGGTAGGAACCACTGGAGGATGTAAGGCAGAACTTTTCATTCAGAAAGGCAAAAGAAAGTTCTGAGTTTAAGTTTCTTCCATTCCTGGCAAATGTGATGTCATTTCAATACTGTTCCTCCCAGATCTAACACTTTGAACATTTCAAGTTTTCAAATTTTGTTTTCCCCTGCCTTTGTCTGTTCCTCATGTTCCAGTAATCCTATAAAGATGATCAAAGCGGTGTTGTCGGTACTCTTGGTCCTTGTGGCTGTGTCCTCGACCTTTGGGAAATATGCACCTAAAGCTGGCAAGAGGGTCCCTCAGACTATGTCAAGAGGTCTGTGAGAATCATCTGCCCCTCTAAGGCTGAATGACTGAGATTCAAGTATATTGTGATAAATAAAGCAGAGTCTTTCATTGATCTTTCATGGTGTCCATGTCTGTCCAGGATGGGGAGATCAGCTGATCTGGGCTCAAACTTACGAAGAGGCTCTCTACTGGTCCAGGTCAAGGTAAGAAATAGTTTTAACACATCAATATGTTGGTTTTACTCTTAAACTGATGTTCATTGAAGTTGATGATTAAATGTAAGTGAAGCTGATTTATATTTTAGGAACAAACCTCTGATGGTCATCTTTCACCTTGAAGATTGCCCGCACAGCCAGTGTAAGTCTGACTCCTGGAAAAAACCTTGCTTCTATTATTTGAGTTATTAAATTACTCAAGCAGAAAGAAACATGTTTGAATGAAGGGCCAAACCTGTTTGAAGAGCAAGTAGTCATGTGTTTGCTCATGTGTGACGTCACCTCAGACATCCTGGTACAGCTCTGCACTCGGCTCATGTGCTAATAAGCACTGGACTGAGTTGTAGAATTAAAAACATGTTTCTTCTGCAGCACTAAAGAAGGTTTTCTCTGAAGACAACGAGATCCAGAGATCTCTTGATGAAGACTTCATCACCCTCAATCTGGTGGTAAGTTGCAGGACTTTTTAGATCAAACTACCTGGCTAAACAATGTGTTTTAAAGGTGCATACCACTGAATCTGTATTCAGGTTTGAGCTGTTTTCAAAACTGTAATACCTTTAAAAAACCTTAATTAATTAATTTTACCGTTCAGCAGTAAAGCCCCCGCAAAGTTGGTTTCAAATATTAAGTATTTCTCTATAATATTAAGGACTGTATTAATGACTAAATATGCAAGTTTTGGAAAATACACTCTTAGGTATTATTTACCAAGAGTTTAACTAACAACATAAGCAAACAAACCACCAACTGTCATCACACACTGTCATTCAAATATTGATGATCTCTGCACAGAAATGAGTGTGGTCACCTTTTTCAAACTGAGCCCTCGCCACTTTAAGCCATTAAGAAGAACTCAAACAAAAACACAAAACACAGAAACTGTTCTACCTTTGGCACAAAATGTTGTGTTGATGTAGGACCTCATCTCTCAGAGTAATACATTGATTTAGAGAATAGGGTTTTAGATTTTTAAAAAAGATGTTATTGTTCAGACTTTGATATGTTTGATGATAAAGTGTTATTTTTTTTCTCACCTACAGTATGAAACCACAGATAAACATCTCTCTCCTGATGGACAGTATGTTCCCAGAATCATCTTTGTTGGTAAGAGCTATAGCTTGTGACACAACTCTTTCTGTAGGCCTGTCGACATGTCCCTGTCTTAGATTACATTCCTTACCTTTAATGTGAAGGGTGGTGAGGTGACAGTGGTGAGGTGACAGGGGTTAGCACTGACATAGACATAGAGTTAGGTAAATGCCTGGCTTTTTCCTTTTAAATTGTCCATAGGTGTGAATGTGAGTATGAATGGTTGTCTGTCTCTATGTGTCAGCCTTGAGATAGACTGGCGACCTGTCCAGGGTGTATGCTGCCACACCTGGGATCGGCTCCTTCCTTTCATATCAATGCAATAGTATTTACTGTGTCAACACTACTACTGCTACTATTTAATTTTCCTCCTGGGGATCAGTAAAATGTTACTGTACAACTGTAAATTGTTTTATGGTATGCTAATGGTGTGTGGCATTCAATAATTCAATAAAGTTTTGACACTGATTGTAATAGCAGTATCCTGCGGAGGAATAACTATTCAGATCCTTTACTTAAGTAAAGATAGTAATGCTGCAATATAAATATACTACAAATAAAAGTCCTAAACATCACAGAAGTAAAAGCAAATGAGTATTATTAGCAAAGAATACTTAAAAGTAACAAAAGAAAAAGTAATCATAATGCAGAAAAATCCAAGTATGAAAGTTATACTATTATATAATTTCATTATTATTATTTCATGCATTAAAGTGTAAGAAACATTTTTCTTTTTTGATGTTGGTCAATGTTGAGGTTATTTTGGGTAGTTTAATCTGTAACAGTGGATCATCATCCCATGTAATCTGTAGAGTAACTAGTAACTATAGCTGTCAAGTAAATAGTTCAGTAAAAAGCACAATATTTACCTCTGAACTGCAATGGATAAGATATATAAAACAGCATAAAACAGAAATAGTAAAGTCCAAGTAGTTCATATTTTTAGTTAAGTATGGTACATATGTATCTTAAACAAGGATTGAAATATGAACGCTAGGTAACTTTTGCTGAACAGCAGCCCTGGTGACCACAAGTGGCTACTACAGAATAATGATAAATGTTAAATCATAGCATAGGATAACAGTAGCACAAGTAAAGAAGACTGACAAAGTTAGTAAACTGACTCAGTAATGTCATTTACACAGCAGTATCTCTCCTAAATTTTGTGTTTGTTGCTAAAATTAACCACCATAAGATACTGTGCATACCAGACCAAGAAAGGCTGTAGCAGCAATACCCTTTAGTGAATTAAATTGAACAAATGTGTTTTATAGCTTATACATCCAACCCAACATCTGTGAAGAGAAGATTGTGTTATTTCTTCTTTCAAAAGTTATATAGTTATGACCCACAAATAGTGAAAAATAGCATTTTAAAGTGAATGTCAGTGCAGCTTGAAAGAAACGCAAATGTATATAACTGGCTGTATTTGGCTACTTGAAATACCCAGCGCCACCTTTATTTTCCAGATACATAGAATGTATAAGGAAGTTGAATTGTTGACATTGGTGCCAAGATACTCACAATTCAATTTCAGTACACTGCAGTAGCAGTAGATGCACACAGCTCCTGCCTCCTCCAAGATGACACCAGGATTAAATCTTTTCACTCACCCAGTACCGCTAATGTCTCCACAGACCCAACAATGACAGTGAGGGCTGACATCACTGGTCGCTATGCCAACCGCATGTATGCCTATGAACCAAGTGACCTGAAACTCTGTAAGTGCTGCATCTAAGACACAGTGAGGTTTACACAAATCTATCCTCAGTCAGCATTGTCTGTTTGTTGTCCATGAAACACAGACTGACTAAATGTGAATGTTTCCCACCTTTTCTACAGTGAAGAGCAACATGCAGAAGGCTAAGAAGCTCTTGAAATCGGAGCTGTGAGCATGAGGACAAGACGCACTCTCAATTTATGACCCTGCATCAGATTGTATCATCAGCACAGATGCCAATAACATTCTGTGACTACAGTTTACACAAAGAAAACTAAGCAATGGAAAGTTTCCACTCTTCACCTTCACTTAAAATGTTTCCTCTTTGAAGTTAGTTCCTGATTCTTACTTCTGGTATTATTTCTGTACATCCGGAGTATTTTTTAAATAAATATGGAACTGTTCACGCACTCAAGATAGTTAGTCTGCCTTTTTATTTGCCAAAGGATTACAGGGAAATATACACACAAAAATGATGGTACTTCAATATTAAAGCACTCATGCTAGTGCTGTTACCGCCATTACTTCTAGTACTAAACCACACTAGCTAATTTGGAAAATTAAAGGACAGGATAAAATTAAGGAAATAGGTGTGTCTTCAGTATAGAGCATGTTATTTAAATTACAACTGTGTTGGAATGTTTTCCAATGTCTGTGCTGCTATCAACCTGAGACTTGCATCCTTGAAGATCCTGAAGGTCCGACTTGAATCGCCTTGATGATGGTAGAGTTTTTTATGTTCACCTGATGAATCTAAGTCCAATACTAATTTCTGCACTGTTTTGGTCTCCACCAACTCCTGAAAAATCCAGAAATATTCTGGTTATTCCTGGTAATTATACATGTACTCCAGAAATACATTTCTGGCACTTCAGCTGCTAAATGCTCCACTATGTTCACCAGCTAGTCTCTAACTGTAACTGTTTGCTTTTTGCTGCTGAGCAGGTAGTGGACAGTGTCTTTATCAGAGCTTTTTCACTGAAAACAGCTGTGTGCTGCTGAAAATGAGTGAGAATGAACCAAAAAAGTAAAGCTATGGGCTGGAAAATGAAAATAATGAGCCAAAAGTAATGTAAAGCAAAGACTGTTGATAATGATCTGTAGGTTCATGACCTACAAACAGCCCCATTTCCATACTGTACAAGTTATGTAAAGTAATGTGAGCCAATGTTAATAATGATTTTAATTGCTTCACTATGAACATGTTGATAAGTGTAGCTTGGCATTTCCATATCTTCTGAGTATTACATTTACATAAGCAAAGTGCGATTTTTCATTGGCTGATGACTTCATTGTGGTGCAGTGTACTCACCACATACTGCAGAAGGAGGTGTGCTAGTGAAAAACAGAAGGAAGCAACTGGACAGACCTCACTGAGGGTACCAAAGTTCCCTGAGCACAGTTTGCTCAAATGCAATGCATTCTGGGAAGCATGCCAGATAGCTAACAATAAGTTTCTTGTTCATCAACTATCAGTTTAGTAAATGAGTGGCAGGAATGAAATGTCACAAGTTTCAATGACACATGGGAATTCGTGACTCATGATTCTAGTTTATAGCGGATAATGATCGGGTTTATGTGGACCAACATACCTTTAGAAGCCGTGTAAAGAAGTGAAAATGAGTTTCATTCAAATGAGTTGGTGAGGAATCTATTCATGGAGCACATTGTGTAATCAGTAGAATGTGAGTGTGTGTGTGTGCGTGTGTGCGTGTGTGTGTGTGTGTGTGTGTGTGTAACATCCTGGATGGGCGTGTTCACACAGCCAACACTGAAAGCATTTTCCTGTTGCCAGGTTACTGATTCTCAACTGACACTATTGTCCTGTGTAATGAGCTCCGCAAAGCAGGTAGAGTATGGCACAAGTTGTTTGGTCAAGAATTCCCTATGAGAATCAAACTGAGACTGCGGAAACCTAAAAAAAAATACTTTCATCAGCTTGACATGATTTGATTATGACAGAGATGTAGAGGAGGGAAACCAATGTCTTTTCTTTGTAGGATATAGCTGTAATGTAAAAATTAAAACAGTTTACAACCCTTTTCATGCCACACATATCACATATCACCATTCAAATGCATCTCATTAAGTACAACAGTAAGTGAATGCATCATCGTTCACATGGCCCAACAATCAGCTCTGAACATTCAGTCATGTTTGTGGTCATGCTCAGTTCAGTACAAAACTAGCCTATATAAGCACTGCACGCGAGTTTAATTTTACAACCGAAGTAACAGATTATGACTGTTTCTGCAGCTCTCACTGTCTTTTAATAACCTTTTAATGAGGAGGTAACCTACTGTGAATCCCAGCTGAGCTGACGGCAGAGCTCTCAGTCACCAGTGAGGAGCTCAACTGCTGAAAGCTACTGATTCACTCAGTGACAATGTTGATGCAGTGTAGTTAGTTCACTTTTAAATTTGTTGATAGAGATCTTTTTGTACATGTACTGAACATCTATAAGTAGTTGGTTGACCACATGACTCATACATTCACATTAGGTTTCCAAATTTATCCACAGTACAGAGAAAGTCCTTCTCAAGCTAATCAATGATCTATTAATAAACATAGTTTTATTTCTATTTTAGTCAGTGGTGTAATTTAACCCACGTACATTTACTTAAGTACTTTTTTTTTAAATAGAATTTGGATTGCAGTATATGTAGTGGAGTATATTATATAGTTGTGCTCATTCTTTTACCTAAGAAAATGATCTAAGCACCTCTTCCACCGCTGATTTTAGTACTATTAAATTTGAGTGCAGCCTTTAATACAGCGAATCATAACATCCTAAATGACAGTCTTTAGAAGTGGGTAGGACTTTCTGGCTCAGTACTAGCCTAGTGTTAACAAGGATGAAATGATGAGATTATTTGTATCCGTATGGAACTTTTTTTTCAACTAGGAAAGTTCTAGGAAAATTTCCTGCGTCCTTTAAGAGTTAATACTCGGCCCATTGCTGTTCAGCCTGGGCATTTTGTCTCAGAGCCATTTACTTCCAGAAAAAACAAGGCATGTTACAGTCACCAGTGTTGGTAATAACTCTCTCAGTACTGTATGTTCTCATTTAGTAGCATATCGTTGAAGGACGTTATAAGAAAACATGGACAAAGTGAAACATTGGTGAATTAAAAATATTTTTTTTATTAATATTTGCAGTTGTTTGTTAACTGGAGGGCATAGTTATTAGTTTGAGATACATGCTTTTACACAGAAAAAAATATCATCTTATTAACTAAATCTAATCCTTTACTGATTCCTTGAAATTCTTGTCTTGTTAACCTCCTCCTCCCCCAAGGACGCACTTGTAGGTCCGTCAGTAAAAATGCTGTTTCAACCTACAGAATGTTATTTTAAATTCCAGAGGACACTCCAAAGTCTGCAAATATACCAAATACTGTATATAAGACTCAACTGGGGGGAAAAGTGTCTAGAATAATGCAGCAGAGTCTTTCTGGTCTTGACTGATGAATTTTCAGCCACTATTTCTGGAGATCCCTTCAAGTTCTGAGATATTTTTAGGCAGTCCTGCACACACAGCATGATTAAGATCTACCCAAAGATTTTCAGAAGCTTCAGCTTGTGTTTCATGAAGTGGTTCACAGTGGATTTTGAGGTTTGTTTTGGATGATTGTCGTGGGTTGAAGTGGGATTTGGCAGGTGGGGGACCCCTGAGATTCGAGGGAGGGGGAGCAGCTCTGGTGGGGTTGGTGAGGGTTGAAACTTGTATGAATGCAGCATGTTTACGCTGGATTTTTTGACAGTCCACTGGCCCAACGAGACAGTGGCCTAACGGGATATCTCCTGGTATGACCGATGGCCAGTCCAACTCTGTCTCATGCAAGCAGTAGCCTTGCTGTTCACACCAAAAGTGCAACAACAAGCATTTCTGCGCTTCTGTTCTTTTCTAATCACACGTAGAGAAGCTATTTTTGTGTTCCCTGTTTAGGTTTGCATCGCTGCTGCTGCAACAAGGATGTTAATAGGATCGTCGCCTCATATGATGATCTGTGGGGAGGGGCTTCTCTCCCGCCTCAGTGCGTACGTCTGCTAATCTTTCTCGCTCTCTGTTTGGACCTATGGTTTGGACACTCAGATTTATTACCTCCATCAAGGAGGTTATGTTTTCACATATTTTGGTGTGTATCCGGTGAAATGGACGGATCCAGGAATTTTTCAATCACTCTCATTAGCATTGCAAGAGAGGGCATTTTTCACCTTGGCGGAGTACTGCGCCCTACTGAGTGGCATTCTAGATTACTTATTAATTGAAGGTGCTGGATTCTATATTTAACAACTTCTCAGTTGCCTAAACCTTTATTCAATAAAGTTGCTAAAGGGGTCAATTCTATGAACAAATCTAGCTTTTGTCTTTTTGGACAAACCGTGGCTGCTTCCTGTAGAAGAGAGCTGCCAGTATTGCCGGTATTGCTCATATGTGCGAGGTTGTGCTTTCCCTCCACATGCATACCTCTCTATGTGTCTAATTCAATTGACCGCACAGCAGATGACATAGACGTGAATGAGCTTCTAACTCTCTCTCTAGAGATAGTTTTACAAATAAATTTAGCCCAAGTCACAGCAAAGCTGTTGTCTTTAACTTATGTGTAAGGTGACTTTGTCAGACGACACGGTTATGAAATCAAGATTTTGGCAGTGCAGAGCAGCAGCTTGGAAATGGCTTGGAAGCGACTGCTGGTTAACATGTATTTTTAATGGACCGCATTTCAGTCACTGTGACATACTTGTAACGCCTGACAACAGAAACAGAAAAACATGAGAAAAGGTTTATTGGGAATTTGGCTGTATTAAAATACTGTATACATGAGCACAATGATAGGAGAGAAGCAAACAGATAAAGGCTCCAGCTACTTTCTATCGAAAGTAGTTGTTTACAGTGGTTCCACAACAGTTTTAGACTACGTCCTCAATTTTGCACATTGACCATACACCATATATAAGGTGTCGACCTAGTCTTGTTTAATATGTTTTTGCTGCAGGGGTTGTATTTACATCTTTTCACTTCAAAAATAAATAAAATATGCAATGTGCCCAAAGTTTTTCCCAAACATACAACTGTATGCACACATAGACATACATATCTAAAATAGAACTTTATTATTCTATTTCTCATAGGTTCCTGTCTTCCAATATAATATATTGTATTAATCACATTTCATTTACCATCAATATAATCTATAGCCATATTGTTCTGTGTTAGATTTCCTCACTGTAACACATACATTCATAGCATTAATGTATTTTAAAGGACCACCCCATTTGGTCCTAATATTGAATTCAATTTAATTAAATTTTATTTATATAGCGCCAAATCATAACAGAGGTTATCTCAGGGCACTTTTCATGACCTGCTCTACAGATCTAGACCTATTATAGGTATATTTACAGAGACCCAACATTCCCCCATGAGCAAGTACTTGGCGACAGTGGCAAGGTAAAATTCCCTTTTAACAGGTAGAAGCCTTGAACAGAGCCCGGCTCATGGTGCTGGGTTGAGAGAGAAAGAGAGAGAGAGAGAGAGAGGGTATGTAACAATAATGAGACTAATAATACAACTAATTATTACTAACTATAATAATAGGGTGAATGATAGTACTAATAAAACTAAATATAGTAATAGATGATAATCATAATACTTGAAGCAGTGGGTGTTGAGCAGGATCATGGGGGTACTAGTTGGTTTGAAGTCACAGATCCAGACTTTCTAGCACCAGGGGCAGAAATACCTGCAGAAAGCGACAGGAAGAGAGAGGAGAGAGATGAAAAAGCACAAAACTACGGGAGAGAGAAGAAGTGAAGTTAGTAACGAGCATTGATGCCATATGAATGCGTGCAGATGGAGAGGAAGAGGAGGAGAGAGGAGCTTGGTGCATCATGGGAAATCCCCCAGCAGTCTAGGCCTATAACAGCATAACTAAGGGGTGGTTCAAGACAAGCTTGAGCCAGCCCTAACTTTAAGCTTTATCAAAAAGGAAGGTTTTAAGCCTCCTTTTAAACATGGAGAGGTATCTGCCTCCCGGACCAAAACTGGAAGATGGTTCCACAGTAGAGGAGCCTGATAACTGAAGGCTCTGCCTCCTATTGTACTTTTGGAGACTCCATGAACCACAAGCAAGCCTGCATTCTGGGAGCGCAGTGTTCTAGGGGGGTAATAGGGTACTATGAGCTCTTCCAGATATGATGGTTTCTGTGTACAACTCCTCTTCTGTTTATTTTTGAGTTATTTAATTAAGGTGGTCGGGGGGCAGACACAGTCTCTATGGGGGTTTGGGTGGGTGACTGCTGTAGTGGAAGCACAGAGAAGCGTATAAGACTGCAACTCTGCCTCCTGGTCTCAACTCTGGGTTGTCATGGTTTTGTTCTACTAATCAACTCAGTCAGGTTTTCTAGATATGAGAGCTGCTCCATCCAAAGTGGGATGTATGCCGTCTCTCTTCATCAGACCAGGTCTCCCCCAAAAAGTGTGCCAGTTTTCTGCAAAGCCCACATCGTTTGCTGGACACCAAATCGAAAGCCAGCAGTTGAATGAAGATGTGGCTATACATGTCATCGCTGGTCAGATTAGGTAGGGGCCCAGAGAAAACTACGGAGTCCGACATTTTCTTGCATATGTATACACCCACTCAAAAATAATTTTTGTAAATGATCTGCCCTATTTCTTATTCTGAGCGAGGCAACCTCTCATAACTATATAATACATTCATGAACAGATGGTTCACCTGGACTTTTCCAGCCCCTTAACGAAACCTGCCTCAGACCATTATACTGGTCTGTATAATATCTAAAGCTCTACAATCTGGTATAATTTGTGGGTCAACTGATATAAATATAGTCAATGATTAAATTATGATTTGAAAAATCAAAAATACATTTATGGACCTTTCATCAATAAGTCTGAACTATGGGAGATATTCAAAAGCAAGAGGTGTTTCCCCTTGAAACCCTGTCTCCAGGCTCTTCTTATCGGTCCCAGGTCATGTTTCCCCCTCTTATCTCCCCACACCTACCTTCTTCTAGTTACCCATCAGATGTCCTCAGACTTTCCTCCCTGTCCTCATTCACCTGCTTGCCCTGGCCAGTTATACACTTATTCCCACTTATCATCAGCCCTGCAGTCACTTGAGCTCTCCCTATCTGCACCTTTTTCAACAATCAGCTTTGCCCTATATATATGTATCTGGTCGCTTCCTTTGTTCCTTGTCGTCTGCTGATGTTCTTCCTTTGGTTCCCTCACGTTTTCCTCATGTTCCTGCCACCAGCATGTGTTTTTCTTGTTGCCTCTGCCTGCCTGAGTTCCTGCCTACCAGCCTTGTCATCTCATCTGTTTTTAAGTCTCTTTTTTTTCCACTATCAAAGTATATTCACTAGAGCTGCCTATCTTAGGATCCACTTGGATACAACCTGCTTGATCTGATACCAGCAATCCTGACAGAATGATAGACAAAAATATTTTTTTCTGTTTTGAAGTTTAACATTTTGTACATACTTAAACACCTAATAATTTCCCACAGAAGAAACAAGAGATATAAATCCAGAGAAACAGATTTCTTTTGATTCTGAGTGTTTTAATGTGGTTTACAGGACAAAGGCTCAGACAAGTGGTTTACAGAATCATCATTGCAGTTTTCATACAGTAGTAGTATTTGCATTAGAGTCATGCAAAAGGCCAAATACACAGCAGGCAGCTAGGAACAAGACAAACTTGTACGAGAGAGAGAGAGAGACACACACACACACACACACGATACAACCATGTATCCTCCTCATACATTATTCATTCTTACACACAGTGAAACCAGAGTGGTTGTTGACATTGCATACAGTGGGACTGACTTTTATTTTTTTTTTTATGGAACAAACCAACAATACAAAAAAAGGGGAAAAAAGGTGTTCAGGGTCAATATCAGGCAGGCTGCATAAATACTTTTGGAATATACAAGACTGCTTTAGACAGAATTACCTCTTTTTTTTTTTTTTTTAAACCCACAGTGCCCACTGTAGGTGTAAAAACTATATTCAGTGGGAGAAACTTCTCTTATGCAGACCTGAAGGCAAAATCTGGGCTGTAGCTTCACACCCAACAACTTGTTTTCAGAACACACTTCACTCTTAAGAACCAACCACATCACTAGTGCTGTCATCTCCTGGCTGATTGGTTGGTCGATGTGCTCTTGTCCTACCAAATTCTCATTGGTTAGACATTCGCCTGTTACTTTCATGAGGAGAAAATCACTATGTCAATAGTCTTCTAGGATTAATCAATTATTTGATGCCTTGGTGTGAGGGACAGACAAAGTTGTGAAAATACCCCCACAACTTTGAACTCGCCTGACCTAATGGAGACTGCTAGGTTCTTTTTTTTTAATGTTTATGAACATTTACTCGGCGTCAGCACAAAACTACAGCAAACAGCAGTTTGCATATCATAGCTAAACAACAAACACTGCATATAATCTAAAAATGTTAGGCTAACTTTTCTGCATTAGGATGCTCTGTAAACTTTCCTGTTTAATGCTTGAGGCTTTGAGCGTATATTCCTCAGTAGTTCTTGTGGTGGGCTTGCCAGTTGATAGTTTTATTTTTAGAAATCATATTAATATGGGCAGGTGCATGCTGGTTGGCTCTGAGTCTGTTATAATTTCAGTATAAAATAATTAGATTAAAATGATTTAAAATGCTAGCCTTTTATGTTTATTATATAATCATTTAGACACTAAATGAATTATAAATAATTCATTTAGGCTAATAAGCACACCAGGTTGAGTGCACTCAGGGCACTGTGGCCGATTTTATTTAATCTAGAGGTTACGTGCAGATTTTTTTTTTTTTCCCCCCGCGACCACTGATTGGTTGAAAAGAAGGTACAATTTTAGGAAACCAAGATTTTCTTTGGTTGACTACAGCCCTACACTTCTCATTATGACAGTATCTCTGCAGCAATCAGTGGAAACACACTTTTATTTACAGTCAAAGCCCAATGTCCATAGAGGTGGTGAGGTGACAGTGCATAGGGGCTTAAACTGGTGCTGTCTCACAGGAAAGCACTCGGATTTGCTCTGGGGTCCTTCTGGTTCCTGTAGCGATACGTGAGCCACACTCCCAGAATCTGACAGAACAGTAACAGTAACAGTCAGAAAGCACTGATAACAGTAACATTTGCCTATCCCCGGCAGTATTCTATGTTTTTCTTTTTGTCAACAAGTCCTATAAAAAGACTCAAACTAACAATAAACCTCTCCTACTAACCAATACTATGTGTGTGTGTGTGTGTGTGTGTGTGTGTGTGTGTGTGTGTGTGTGTGTGTGTGTGTGTGTTTATGTGTGTTTAAGTCTGACATAGCTTATTTCTCTGTGCACCGGGGGAAATTTTCCTTAATTACCATGAACACACACACTGTAGTTTATTTTGACTCAGGCCCACACAATGTCCTGTTAGAAATAAATAATAGAGGACCAAATGTGGATTCATCCACCGCTGAAAAGCAGTGTTTTCTCCTGTAATATTTGATAAAAATAGAGTGACCAGCTGTTTTAGGTATACTGCTACTACTACTGTGATTGCTGTTGCTAAAACTGTTATTATTTCTATTTTTACAGCTAGTACTATATTACTAATACTACTAATGCTAATACTTCTGCACAGTATCGAATAACTTTCAGCAGTGCTGTAGATATGATGGCTTACCTCAGTGAAACTGAAAAAGAGTCCGATCCCTCCTACAAAGTGCAAAACTTTTCCAGCATGTTCCTGGATCTTATCTGCACAGGGCAAGCAGAAGTGGTTGGGGAAACAGGCCTTCAGGAGAACAAGAGAGAAAACACTTAAACAGGAAAATCAAGCAAATGTTTCTCACAGCAAGGATAGAGACTTTTATTACTCTAAATGGAATTTTACTGCTATTCTTCAAATGATTAAATCCTGACAAATGGGAAATCATCAGCCTATTTAAACATGCTGAAATGTAACAGGGGCCAGGAAGCATGTAATGATTTAGCACTGATTCAAACTCACAGCGTCACAGGTGCCGTTGGGGTCCACCTGTTTGAAGCCACAGCAGTTGATGCTCTTCTCCACATCCCTCTGAGAGTTATTCCAGCCCATCTCCAGCAGGTGATCCTGCAGCACACATAACAGCAAGATGAACCATTACTGTTCATTTGACAGTATTTTCACATTTAGTGGTTGTGTATAAATTACTGAATCAGTTACAGCATTTCGACATGTTTATTCTACACTGGCTTAAGTGTTTAAGATATAACACGAGAGGTTCTAATTTTAAATCATACAATGAACTAATGGAGGTGGTGGGGGATCATTAACATGTTGCCAAAACATCACGGAAGTGGACAGAGTGTGATTCATTGTCCATGCAGCCCTGAGCAAAGTGTTCAGGAGGTGGTGTTCAGGCAGAAACGATTCATAGGCGGAGACATAACATGATGAGCTTATTAAAACATACTGTTTTGACAAAAATTGAATCAACTTTGTGACTGAACTTGTGGGGGATTCAGAGGAGAACACATGGCTGGCCCTACAGAAACAGAAACTATTCGGCTTACATTGTGACTGAATAGGGCTGACTTGGATGATATCACACATCTGAGTCAAATGACCTGTTCCGGTAATTTGTATATACGTATATTTTGTCAGGGCTTGGCAGTGTATAGTTGCAGTCTACTACGCAAACAGTGTATTGGTAAATATCATGAGATGTTTTTATAAATACAGTACTGTTTACGTTTTAGTCACTTTAGATTATTTGCAAAAACATTTAAATTATTTTAGATGATTGTTTTCTGCATTAGTGTGTTAATAGGAAATATCATATTTTAGATTTCCAAACATTCATTTTGCAAATAGTGAAACTTTCCATGAGATATTGGTCTGCTATTATGAAAATAACAAAGAAACATACCACTTTTCAGATTAACAAGACTTGGTCAAAACCTAGTATATGACTTTATTGTTTATTGTTTGCTTCTCTCCTACTCTCTCAGATATACAGTAACTTATTACAGCTGAATTCCCAAGAAAGCTGTTCTCATTTAAATGTTTTTCTGTTTCTGTTGCCAAACAATGGAACAAGTATGAAATAGTGACTGAAACATGCCCCATTAAGGCTACATGTTAACCAGCATTAACCTCTGGCTGAATCGCAACAGCAGTAATTTATGGGCATATAGCCTAATTCATGATTAAACAATGAAACCAAACGGGTGCTGATGAAGGACAACATGATATGTATGATGAACCAAAATCTTGAAGTGAAACAAAAACAACTGTGTAGGACGAATAAAAGTGGCTGAGGGACGGCCAGACTAAAAAGTTGATGCTGCTTAATTCTTACACAACAAGACACAAGGTGGTCATCCTGCATCAGTAAGCTCTCTCACAGGAAGAACTTAGGCAGCAGACAGGTGTTTCCAGATGTTCTATCCAAGCTCTTTTGCAGATGTACAAGGGTCAGGCTAAGGACCGAAAACACAGTAGTTGCAGCAGATGAAAGACACATCAAGCAAACTTCCCTTCGAAATGGGAAGATGTCCAGCAGCACCATCAGCTCAGAACTGGCAGAAACCAGTTGTACACCATCTACAGTCTGAGAAGCCTAGTCAGAAGTGGTCTTTATAAAAGATTTGCAAAGTCAAGCAACTCACATGTGCACTGAAACACACGAACTGGGCTACATAATCAGTGTCTAAAGGCAACAGAGAAGCATGGTTGAACTTCCTTGCAAACCTGGGGATTCATTTCTGCAAATGCAGCTCAGTCACTTTTAAGAGCAACTCTCAAGAAATAACGACTGATCACATCTGATTAGAGAAGGAACAGCCAGTCAGAGATTTGGCGGACCCTTCAGCTAATGTATTATTATTATTTTTATTATTATAGACTTTTGAAGTGAAAAGACTTTTCACAAATAGTTTTTATTCTTAAACCTTTGAGTAATAGAAAATGGAAGGATTTTTACTTTTATCTTCCACTTAAGTCCAAAATTTTGCTTTTAACAGAGCCCCTGATCCCAACATAATGGAGTCAGTCTAGGATTACATGAAGACAATAGGCCTAAATCCGCTAAAGAATTGTGACAAGTTTTTTAAAGTTGCTTGAAACAACCTACCTGCCAAGTACCTGAAAAACTGTGTGCAGGTGTAAGGAGGAGAACTGGTGCTGTTTTAAAGGCCCATCTGATTTAGCTTTTTTATATTTACTGCACTTTGGATAAGTTTCATAAAAACTATTCATGGCATTATTTTTGAAAGACTCCTGACTTTACTTTTAGTGCCTTACTTTTACAAAGTCCTGTATCAATTAATGTATTAACCAGGCTCTTTGTCTATACACTTAAATCTGACAATTCTATTTTCTGCAGTGTCAGGTTTCCATTGCTGAATACACCAAACTGCAACTGCTGTGTTGTAAATCACCCAATGTGTAGAAACCTTCTGAATAAGTCCAAAGAGGCAGCAGTATATTAGTGCTAGTTTAACTTTCTACATGAGTAGTTGGATGGATACTTCTGAGCTGCTTAAAGTCCTCCTCCAGTCAAAAATGTATTTTTTAAGGAGGTATTTTAACTTTTTTGTGGCAATAACATCTGACTGACACAAATTATTACTCAAGACAGAATATTTTTGTCCTAAAACATATCTGGATGGGAACATTAATAAGTCTGGGCCTTGAGTATGATGTAAATAAATTGCATATAGCAGAATAAAAAGAATATTTATAGCGTTTTTCAAAATAAAAAAAAATCATAAGCAATGGGATTTCCCAGAAATCCTGGTGCTTTCATTCATTCATCATCAGTATTAGAAAGGTGTGCACTTTTCTGTCTTATTACTGGGTTCATAAGCAGGGGAGTGCTCTCTATCTCATCAAAGCTTCCAAACAGCAACCATAAATCCCTTCCACTTCATTACTGACACCACAAATACAAGCAAAGACACTTCCTTAGAAAGGACGATATGAAAATGAGCTGTGCTGAATTAGTGGTAATGGATTAGGTTCCCTGAAGGTGCTGAGGTCTTTGTCTGTATTTAACTATTCACATTAACTTTGTCAAATGTTGATTTCTGGCTAATGTATCACTGTTCCTCTAAGGCAGGAATCTGAAGGGGAGGGAAAATGTTACCTGTTCTGCTTGTGCCACATTCAATATCATCAGTCTAGGATCTTTAATCATTACAAGAATTAAGTGCTGTAATTTCTTTTGCTTCAGCCAAATCCTCACATCCTGCCTTGTCCTCTTCTACTTCATCTACTGATGTCCTACATGACCCAGAATGCCTTTCAGCCACTCCAAGAAAACATCATCAATACATCTAGGCAGCTAAGAAGAACAAACAGTGATGTTTATGCCAGGCTTCCATCTGGCAGTGGCTTTGCATGTGAAGGATGTACCAGTGTGTGAGGACCGCCTGAACAAAATTATTTGAAGTTGAGGGTAACTCAAATTCAAACATGTTACTGACATGCAGTTTTTTTGGGACTGCTTATGTTCAGGCAAATGAAGGACACATTTCTCTGAGCCTTTGGAATGAAACAGGCCCTCTCTGAGAAGGGGGATAAGGATTAAGACCCACTGAATGTTGCGCGCTATGTGAAGTGTTGACCCCTATTCATTTTCTATGGGACACAAGTAAATGTCTCCTCAAACCATCTCATAGCAGGGGATGCTTACTGACCAGCGATACAACAAAAGGGAGTAGTCAAAAGTTGGAAAATTTCAACTCTGTGTTAAAGAATGTGAATTATATTAGCTCTGTAGTCATTTGCTGATAAATAAAAATGGTTATGTCATCAAGTTTAGTCTTTACCTCCTGTGGATAAATTTCTTTGGATTATTGTTATATTTTCTGGAGCTCTTTTGTATGTCCCTTACCTCCAAAATTTCCGAGAGTCATGTAAACTGTTGGAGAAACTTTGGGTCTTTCATTTACAAAATGTTTGCTTACAGGCAAGCTACTTGTTAGCTTGTGAGTGTTGATATGACTACAGTGGCAAACGAGATCCGCTGTAAAGGCGTGCTAACACTGAACATGAATCAAATTTGAGATGTAGCACATCTCAAATTTTGTTGTGTACTGCATATAAAGTTAAGGAATAAAGGATGATTTGCCCTAAGTGGCACAAAATGATGTCAGGAAGCGTGTGCACAAGTTGATAATGTTTCAGTCAGCAAAAAATTTGCACTTATAATGAGGCTTTCTTCTCCAATTCATGAATGTATGGAGGTAAGAAAAAGGAGAGGAGTGTGGAGGAAAATAATGAAGAGTTAGAGTTCCTTTGAATTTGGAGCTCCCTTGGAGGCTATGACTGACACACACAAGTGCTTTTTGAGGCCAATAAACACTGCCTGCAAAAAAAATTCAGTGGCCAAATAATGTGAGGTGAAAATTCACTTGGTGTTAAGTCGAAAAACACCTTTACACATGCATTACATTGTGGCCTTATGAGGCTACTGCAGCTCTACAAATTTGTATTGCATTTCTTCTTCCTGGTAAAAAGCAGCTGTTCAGGTTGGCCAGTTATCAATGCACACGTAAGCACACATTATCAAACAAAAAAAGTTTCCTACCAAATGCATTTTTAATGGTGAAACCGAACATTTTCATCTTACCTGTTGTGCTCTGTTGATGGCCAAACAGGCACTGGAAACAGAAAACTGCACAATAAACACCATAAAGAGGATGATCATGTACTGAGCATCACTGTCAAGGAACAACAAAAAATACACACAATTGTACATAGTGCACATAATCCTGCTTACAGCCAGTGTTATTAAACTACTGTACATTAGTAGAATTCAAGTCTGCAGTTTACAGGCTGGAAAAAGAGCAGTTTGCCCTGTCTCTGCATGGCTGACTACAGTGCGAAATATGATGCTACTCTGTATCTTATTACACATGCATACATGAATGGAAAATGAATTTTCCAAAACACTGAGTTGAGGACAGCGTTCTGTGATAGATTAAAAATTGCTTGTTGGTCACAAATACTTCGAAAAAGTAAGTTCCGCATCTTTCAAAATTTTGCTTTCTAGACCTGCAGGGAGTCATTAACGGGGTCCAAGACCCCAACGCAATCTACAGCTGGTGGCCCTCACAACCACAATGCATATCTCAGGTTGAGAGCAGCACAGAGATTTGAAAAGCATTCCACCAAGGTTGGAATGTTTCTGAGTGGTATTTCAGTGGGTTATTCCAGAAAGCGTGGTTAACCTAGCATGGCATAAACCCTGGAATTGGGGCTGAGTGAATATTGTGACTTATCCCAAGTTTTGGGATAAGTGATCTAATAGTCACGAGGCTCCTTAGCTTGAAGTTCTGCATAAATTGTTGCACATAACATCTAAGATGAGTTTGAAAAAGTAGGTTTTGTATATTTATAACTTTATGTAACAACGGCACCTAATGGCCAATTTGCAGCAGATTTGGTACAAAACATCAGTGTGGCATGGAAAACTACTGGGCCAAGTTTTTTCGTAATCGGATAGACCTATGTAAAGACACAACATCACTTCCTTTGTATAAGTTTTTCCTTTGTCACTTTTACATTTTTTGGAGTATCAAAACTCTTTTAATAACTTCTGATCATGAGAGTACATAGATGATATATGCAAGGTATGCATTTACAGCCTGGAAGTAGTTTGGAAAAATAATTAAAGCATATTTCATGATTTTGCAATTAAAAGCACCACCTTTGGACTAATTGGCACTAAATGAGAAGCTAATGGACCAAGTTTCATGTTATTAGGAGTGGTTATTGGAAAGATGTGAAACACTTCCTGTTTTGACTGCAAATTACTTTTTGGAGTATCAAAATTCTTTAATAACTTTTTAGCATGAGAGTTAATAGATTTTATGTGCAAAATTTCTTGTCAATTGGATTAAAAGTCTAGGAGGAGTTCAAAAGGGTAGATTTTGAATATTTCGCGGTTTTCCAAAATAAAAACAAAAGGAGGAAATGGGCCTCGCCTATATGATGAGATTAATCTACATTCACGGAATACTTGCATGTAAGGTTTTTCAATGTGCAATGTACTTTGCGGGAGTTACTGGCCAAAATGCGGACCCCTAATAATAAAAACCTGAGCGATTACAATAGGGTTCCCAGCACCACTTGTACTGGGAGCCATGCTGCTTTGCATGTATGGCCCCAGTCCCCTTGGGCTTGGACCCCTAATAATAATAATACTTAAAGGAGTGGGTGTTGAGCAGTATCATGCTCCCATGATCCTGTTGAGCAGGATCATGGGGGCAATAGGTGGTTTGCAGTCACAGATCCAGACTTTACAGCTCCAGAGGCAGAAGTACCTGCAGAAAGCAACAGGATGAGAGAGGAGAGAGATAAAGATTGGAAGAAGAGGGAAACTAGCCTGAATGTCCAAAGTTTAAAAGTACACTTAACACCACCTACCACTGGCCACACCCCAATCAGTGATGTCACAGCAGGTGTTTTGTCATTTACAGCTGAAGGAAAACACCTGCTGGTACATTTAGTATGTGATCAAAAGTCAGATACAGATAAAAGAAGAGTAGCAGTGCTTTTCGATGCATTTCAGTTAAGAATTCCCTTTTTTAAATACTGATCTACTACAAGAACCTGACATTTTCTGGGTGGTAATGTCAGAAATCCACCATACTATATAAGTTGCAAAACAAATAACAGTGATAACATCCATATCATGAGCATTGTGAAGGATACAAAGAAGAGTAGGACCTGATGATGCTTCATGGCTCCGATGAGGCCGGCCAGGGCCACAAAGAATAGGAAGATCCCCACACCAATTACGCCTCCTACAAGCTGGAAGCTGGAGACCAGACCAAACCACTTCCCCCATGCTGCGATACCAATCATCAGCAGACTTACCATCTGCAGAACAGAAATGCAGTCGGAGTCTGAATGCTAAATGCTATAATTATTTTGTAAAGGAGTAACAAATAATTTGTAATATATGTAATCTTTGTAAAAATTTTAAGATTTCAATACCAAATGAAAATATTCACTATATGCAGCTTAAATTAAAAAAAGTCCCCCTTTCTAAAACTTGAAAGGATTAAATCCTATCAGGAAGAAAAACAGCTGTTAGTTTAATCTCCTATTTGAACCCTTCACAAGGAGCTTAATTGTGATGTCTTATAGTGCTGTCTGTGTGGACATTGACCACCATCAGTCTGACTGACCCGGGAGCCACACAAACGGCTGTTTGGTGGTAAATGGACTGCACTTACATAGCGCTTTTCTTTAGTCTTACTGACCACTCAGAGCGCTTTACACTACTGCCACATTGACCCATTCACACACACATTCATACAGCGCTTTTCTATACAAACAGCGCTTTTTCTATACACACACATTCACACACCGATGATACATTGGAGGAAATTTGGGGTTCAGTATCTTGCCCAAAGACACTTCGACATGTGGATTGTTAGAGGTGGGGATCGAACCACCGACCTTCTGGTTACCTCCTGAGCCACATGATCATACACATACTGTATATACAGTACATTGCAGAAAACTGAACAATAAATATAATTCATAGCGGAAAAAGTATTTAGATCCTTTACTATATAAAAATGTCCATTTGTATGTAAAATCTTAAATTAGCTGTCCTTGTATAGAGGACTCAGAGGAAAAAGGTTAACACCATCCTTGTTTGCATGATTATTAAACTTTGTTTATGATCACTGACAAAGGCCGACATTTTTTACTTAAAGGATAGGCTCACATTTTTAAAGTCTGGCCTTGAAGTGATCCCTTCCTAAAGCAATTTTAATGTCAGAGAAGGGGAACAAAATCTACAGTCCTACATCAAAAATGCATTCTTAACTTTCGAAGATATCCCAGTTAATTTGTCGGACTCAGAAAGCTGAACCCTCATATTAACTTCATCTGAACTTTACAATGCTTTTTTAATGCACTGAAGGAGGACTGTGGATTTTTTCCTCCATCTCTTACACTGAAATTACTTTTAAAAGGGATGTCTTCACAGCCAGTATAGACAGATCAAATATATAAAGCCAGCAATAACTAATAATCGAATTAACTATCAATAGTAAATGTAAGTATTGTGTTAAGATACACGTTAAAAATGTGAACCTATTCTTTAACATGGTGGTAAAGCAATTTAGCATTGCACTTTCATGGAGTTGGTACAGATAGATGGAAAAAGAATGGTGAAACTTGAAGCAGCAGAGATCAAGTTTTCAAACTATCTGTTAAGAAAATATTTTGTAGTATATAGTAAGTTACCCAATCTGAGACAACTATTATATCATCATTACATCATTATGACATCATCGAACAAGTTTTCTCCACACCAACAGAAAAAATTAAAAAACACAGGCTCAGTAGTACTCCCTACTGACATGTACAATCAGTGGAGTGTCCCTTTAAAATGACTGCAAGGATCTTTGTCCAGGCCCTTTCTGAGGCCCTGCATGTGAACCATGAACCATGAAGTAAAACCTTTACGAGTATATATATATATATATATATATATATATATATATATATATATATATATATAGACCTATAGTTCAAGTTGCAGCGATGATAAGTGCTATCAGAGGTTGGGTTACAGACAAAGCTTTGACAGACAGGACGTCCTTTGCTATGCCATAAAATTCGAGGGGGAGGAAATAACATTAAAGCCCTAAAAGCTGGACTCTGCAGATATTTTCATCGTAAAAAGACAGCAGGCTGCTTTTTTAAAACTTGTTATCTCTCATTCGCTTTATCTGGTGGGCACAGTGGGCATCTCAACCTGGTGCCACATTGAACAATTGATTAAAATAAGTGTCAGACCTCCCCAATGAGTTGCTTACAGCAGGACGTTTCCTTCACTGTATTTACACGCTACGGGATGATTTCAAACACTATGTCTATTTATGGAAGCGGTAGTATAATAATCCATATGGGAAATCCGGCTGTAGATACTCACAACATAGAGGATGTTGAGCGCGCACAGGGAGTGCTTGGAGCAGGTGAATCCAGCACAGCCCATCTCGGCAAATGAATTCAATAAATCCTTAAAACAAGTGTTTTAATAAATGTCTCAGCTCCAGAAATTAAATCAGGACAAACAAAACTCCGCTGAGCCAAAAATTCCGCCTCCCCGCAGGAAGTGGATGGTCGTTCAACAGCAGGTCCAACCTGGAAAGAGCGGAGCTTTATGCGTCAAATACAAACAATTAAAGAAGAGTACGCAGGAAGTTACATATCACGCCTTCAAAATTAAAGCATGTCATTCGTCACTTTTGAAGGAGCAGTTTCTATGGTAGCTTGACAAAGTAATTTGGCCTCAGTATTTTTGGGGGAATATAGGGGTTTTAGGAACCTGGGCATTTACATTCTACAGCTATTCTTAGATGCCTTTAGTATTCAATTCCAGTATATATTTTAATTTGCTTTAAGCTAAACTAAAATAAATAAATAAACAAGTAAAGTAACAAGTGAGTATTTATCCAGCAGAGAAGGGAATTTAAACACTTTATTTTACCAGTGTGTATACCAGCCCTGAGTTTAATTAGATGGGTTTATAGGTAGTTAATGGTTTCCAAAAGAATTTTCTTGAAAAATGTTTTTCAATTTAAATATAACTTGCAGAAAATATAAAGGAAAGTTAATATAATAAATAAAATATGTATAGTGGGACATACCAAATCTGACATAAGTTGATGGCACATCAACTGATCTGAGTAAAAGTGTCATTATAAAATATAAGTGGGTATGTTGTTACAACAAGAAACTTCACTATGCCATCGCTTATGTTTCATTTTATTCTTTAGGTGAAACATTTAGTGAGATGATGATATTGTTATTATTAAGCGCAGTAAATGATAGTGTCTTTTTGAAATTAGCTGTAAGGAAGAAATAATCATTCAGGTAGAGTCATTCTGGATGCATGGACACTATTACTCATAGAAATAATAGAAATAATATTGTATTGTTATTCAACTTGTTTGTTGACATCTTTCACAAAGCCATGTCTGTGCAGAAATCATCACCTCTGTTAGAAATACAGTTGTTTATTTTTAGATAACTAGAATAACAAAATACTGAGGCATCATCCTGAGACACAGTAATGTGTATAACAAGGCTGTATGAATCCACTAAACAGTCAGGATTGCCTCTTTAGGCTCTGACTGAATCCTTTGTTATGACATATTTATAATTAATCTTATTATACTAACATACCAACTTATGTTAAGCTTTTTTTTTTCTTTTTGTTAGGAAATAAGTTGCATTTGTTGTTTTAACAAGAATAAAATATCTTGATATGTCACTATAACCTGAAAGTGTCTCATAATAGCAAGAAAAAGATTTCATTATAAAGTAAAAATTATCTTGTTATATAGAGACATGGAGCAAATTATTTTCCTCATGGTGGCAGTAATATGTATTCACTATCAATGAATGTCAAATATAGGCCAAAAAATAAAATTCAAGGATCTGGGCCATTGCTGTTTCTGAGATGATAATGTGATAATCTATATTGAGCAATTTATCTCATTATTTAGATAAGAAATGCTGATGAAGTATCAGTCTTAAGTTTAACTGATGTAAATACTAAATACTATAATTGATGATATTAAATGTTGGGTCTTTCTGTTTTTTAGGGTTTGATAAATTCATATCATGCTTTTATTTTGAAAACAAAATTACATTACATTCCGGTGTAAATGTGGTCACCTAGTTTAACTTGACACCTGTTCGGCATATGACTCAGTGAAGGACGGGCGCCAGGGCATCCAGCCTGCTGATTGGCTACAGTCGAGTCCTGTTATTTCCTCTGAAAATATTTAAGAAAGAGGCAGGATTAGTAGGCCCAACCAGTCTCACTCTCCATGGACATGAACTCAGGTTTAATTAGAGATGCTTTGAGGTGGGTATTAGTTTGGTGATGCATGTGATTCCTCCTGTCTCATGATACACTAACACTTCATTTATGGTTCATCAGCAATCTCTGGAACCCCCCCCCCCCACACACACACACGCGCGCTTGTACTTGTATCTTTGTGAGGACACCATTAATATAATGCACTCCCTAGCCCCTTACCCTAACACAACTAAATGCCTAACCCCTACCCTAACCGTAACCCTGACCTAAACCTAATTCTAACCTGAACCCTACAACTGAATCTTAACCCCCAAACAGCCATTTTAAAGTGTGTCAGAAATTGAGGACAAGTCAAAATGTCCTCATTCTATAAATTCTATGACTCAAACTGGTCCTCACAAAGATAAGTACACACACACACACACACACACACACACACACATACACACACACAGTGTTGTGTCAGGACAGGAATGTGAGGAAATTAAAAATTACAAGCACACAATTCTAGTGACAGTTGTTCCCACATCCACCAGAGTCACTTGATATCTGGCAAAGACTGCAACCAAAAAAGACAGAAACATATGTCTCGACAGGGTAATAGTTAGGGAAATTCTGACCCTCAAGAACACATTTAACTGTAAGACAAAATTGCATTATTCAGTTCAATCTCTTAAGGTCTAACACAAGAATGTACTCAATAAGGTGGTTAATGTCTGCAGCAAAATAACTGGCACTGCACAGGAAACTCTGTAGCATCTCTACAATTAACAGCTATATAAAAAAGCAGAATCCACCTTATCTGATTGTTCCCATCCTTTACATCCATAATTTCATTTTCACTCATCTGGTACCCTCCTCAGACTTCCACTAGCTAAAACCAATAGATTAAAAAACTCTTTTTACCCTCTGCCATCTCCCTCCTAAAATCTAGGAGGAAAAGGTAGTTATTTGCATATGTTTTTAACTAATTGGTTTTCCATCTTTTTAGTTTACTGTGTATTTATTTATTTTGTATCATGGTTTTAGTGTTGTATTTATGTGCCCTTTGCTTAATGTATACTTCACACTGCTGCATAAACCAATTGCCCCACTGGAGACAAATAAAGTTACTGAATTATTGATTGATTGATTTTTTTAATGAAAACCAAAGCACATCAGATTACCAAGGATAAAGGCTGACATGAATATTCTATCGATCACACTTAAGAAAGCAATTATAACACATACATCTGGGGGAAATGTTTGGATATAAGAATAAGTACTCAGAGTACATTCTTCCAATTTTTCAATCAACTATGAATCCCTTTCGACACCATTCAGTAGGTGGCTTATCAAAAAGATTGTCTCATTTTCTGCTTTGTGATGCCCAAGCAGCAACCCCCACAGCTGAAGCTCTTATGACCTTTGGATGATTCTCCAAGAAAACTCAGATCTAGAAAGGACTGACTCAATGTCTCTTGAAATACTCACTTGCTTTATTTTAATAGAGCACTACAGTTTCAGATTCTTCTTCTGTGGTTTTGCTCTGGGCATGCATGCTCGGTTACACAGAGGTATAATATTTCACAAACTGTCACTGGAAATGTCCTGATCTAAAACTGAGTACTGTAATGGCAATACCGTAACAACAGGCAGCTAATAAGATTTTTATGCAGATAAATGTTTACCAGTAGGCTACTGGACAAATACCTGATTTTTTTCCCCCCCAGACTGCCACCACTTTCTCAAAGTGATGTCAAAATGCTCTAGGTATAGAAACTTTCCAACTGTTCACTTGAAGAATTTCACATTAATTACTTCAATCCTGCTGCTGCATATTTTGATTATCTTTGAGACTTAGTACATAGAGGACAAAAACGAGCCATGGGCCCCCTTTGAGCATATTACCAAGCAAATCTGTAATTAATCCAATTACCACAGAACAAGTGCAACACAGACAACCTGGGGCCCGTAAGGACCTGGGGTCCCAGGGAAGTTGCCTGCTTTACCTTGTTGCTAGTCCACTTTATCAGACATCTGACACAACAAATAATGATCAGTCAAGTTTCAGAGTGTAATATACGTTATGAGAAAAGACTCTTGATATCAGACTAGTATACCGATTCTGACGCTATTGAAAAGTGCATAATGTGTGTGTGTGTATGTAGCTTAATGTAATAAAATACTCTATGATAAGGCCCTGCTAACATGATTATAGTAAAATGTAGCATGATAGTCTAATGTAATGTAGGCTATCTTATCAGGGAAAGCTACAGTGCTTATAAAAACATAAGACTGCAAGCATAAAGACTGGAAGCAGGCGGAAGCAGCTAACCTGACTCTGTCCATAGTTATTTTTTGGAAGCAGTTTATTTATTTTTTAACTAATATAATCATTTCTAATCATTCGTCTTTATAAATCTTTATATTATTAAATTTTACTTTGCTAGCTTTTCTTATTTTCTCCAATTTTATTTTTGTATTATTCAATTTTTAATTAATGTTTTTTATTTAATGGTATATCTTTTGATATTTCTATGACAGTGTTTGTGCATAATTAGAAGAAATCTTCTAATTATGCACAAGTGACACTACCTACTGTACCTGTTTATAAACAAAGTAGGACTGCGACAATCATTGAGGAAGGAATTAACTGAAATGGTTGTGCTTGTTACTCTTTTGCAGAGCAAAAGTACAAAGATAAAGCAAATGTCAATCTCAAACCAGTAAACCAGTTTATCTGTGGTTTCACAACAACAGCAATATGCTATTTTCTTGAACTAATTTTTTCACGTCATCATAACCCATATTGGTGAGTAGTGAAAAGTTTCCTGTCAAATCCACTCTATGGATTTATATTTAATGCGCAGAGGAAAACAGGAATGTCCACACATACATATAAAGACAGTTTATTTTAGAAAAGATGAGCGCAGATGAGAGCATTGCCACAGTATTTTGTAAAACACATTTGTGTGTGTACTAACACATGTGTACATGTACTGCAGAGGTCATGCTCCTGTTGTTGGATAGTGTTAAAGATGGAGTAACCTCCTGGTTATCTGATGGTGTTCAGTAGGCGAGTGTGGTTGGAAATATAGGAAATGCTCCTCCTTTAGCACTCCTCCCCCTCTGACTCCGACACTGTAGGCAGGAAGGAAAGAAAGTATGAGCTGACTGCTCCATCTGCTGGTTACACTGACAATTACAACTCTTTGGGACTCTCAAATCATGAGCCTATAGGTTTGGAAGCCAATTCCTACTAGGGAAAAACATACACAGATGATAAAATAAGACTTAAAACATTTAAATTCTCTAGAGCATTTTGTTGTAAATCAAATAATACTATAATTATATATTATATAATTAGAGAAACTGGGAGTTATTTGATAAAAGTCTTAAACTCTTAATTATGAGATAAGTCATAAGTTTTGACTTATCTCATAATATGAGATATAAGTTACTTTTGAGTTACTATGTCATCATTTTCTACCTAAATAATCATGATGCTAATATTGATTGTAATCATGGGCTACTCAGTCTTAATGCCTGAGTCCTGTTATTATGACATACTATCTTCTACTAAGTCATCAAAATTGTTTATATTCATACATGAGGCTAGCATAGCCAGCTACTGTTATATAAATCTGATTCAAAGTTATTTAAAAAAACAAAATACCCCCATAGATATGCTTTAATGAAAAAATTGACAGTTTTGTAGTTATGAAAATATTCCAATTCATATTTCTCCTTTAATTCATAAAGATAGTTAAACATTTCTTTCCAAATCCCCTTAGTGCATAAGAGAGTAACAAACAAAACAGACATTTGATTGTGAAAATTTCATTTGATAGGATAAAAAAAGCAGCACTACCACGTCTGTCTAGCTAGGGAGTTCTTGCATGGGTCTGGGCCGCTGCACTGAATGCACTGCATGATGGACAGGAGTCACGTGTCACTTTCATTGATTAAAAATAGGTCAAGTTGAAATGAGCGAATAATTCAACAACAACCATGTGGTAACGATGGCAAAGAGTTCACAACCCAACTCAGCCGCAGAGAGAGTGATTTGCACTTCCTTTATTGGTTTGCCCTCTTCTGGACATAACGCACAAAAATAGATATTCGAATGGTTTTGAACATATCTGGAGTTTTGGCCAATTTTGACATGACAAGCAAGAATGTTTGGTTGCAGTGATATAAATAAACACTCCTGACAGAGTCTGGAGGGCATGAAACAAGGGAACTAATATTCTTATTGCCTTCTTCAGCATCTCTTCCCTTTAGCAGCATGGCCCTCTTTGTACCACTTCAAGATGGCCTCTTCACTCAGGACATCAGCTGAGATAAGACTGAAAAACTTTCAATCCTGAGAGCCTAAAACTTCTATTTAAGGACACCACAGACAACACATCTGGAAAGAAACAACTAATAGAAATAAAGACTGGATGCACAAAACACAATAGATAGACTTCATGCAATATGAATGTGTGGAAGAGCACCACTATCTAAGAGAAAGACTTCATGAAATGGATGTTGGCATAACAGTAATCCTGGATCTTCAGCAGCAGCACCTGCTAAGACTGACCCTGAGTGCTGAACATTGCCAGCAAAGGAGCATAGTGCTGAGAGAGAGAGCACACACAGTTATATGTGGACCACCTGACCCTGAATAGCCAGAGCTGAAGTACTGGTAATGATACCAATATTCATGTTATTCACAATTTTACTATCAAGGCTAATAGTAAATCAAATATGAAAAATCAAAACTAATGTCAATATTAAAACTAATACTACTGCCAAAACCAATGCTATACAAACCCATCACCAATACCACTGCTGATGCTAACATTAAAACAATTCTAATACTAGAAATAAAGATGATATTAAAACTAAAACCAAAACCAATGCTAATCGAAAAACAAGATTTCTATCAATACCACACTATTTTCAAATAGCAGCAATGGTCATTGATGGGAAGTAGCATTGCTAAATGTATGAAATTGTAGGCAATACTATTAGTTTACCTACAGTACATTCCCCAGTAGTGCTCAGGTAGCATCAACGTAGTAAGCTCCTTTTTCTGAGTAGCTTGTAGAGTAGCTTGCTACTTTCAACAAAAGTAACGTAGTATTGCTGTAGTTTGACCACTCCCAATAAAGAGAAGCTTATAGCTTCATTACAGGTTCAGGATCATCATGTGCCATGCATGATGGTAGTTATGGCGTGCTCAGTGATGACTACTTGTTTATGCTGCATTATTACACCATGTTGGCAAATTGGGAAGAACAGGTAAAACACCCCTTACCCAACTTGGGAGTGTTCACATACTATTTCAAGGCGTAGTCACACCAGATAAACGGCTCAAATAGCTTAAAATAATGTCATGTTGACATGACTGCATCACAACATCTCTGGAGATTTGTCAGTTGCTTATTCTTGCTGCAAATCTCCCGTTCTACCAAAGATGTTCTATTGGATTCAGTTCTGGTGACTGGGGAGACCACTGATACACTGAACTCATTGTCATGTTCATGAAACCAGTTTGAGACATCTTTCGTTTTGTGACATGGTGTGTTATCATGGTGTAAGTAAACATTATAAGATGGGTATGGTGGCCATGAAGGGTTTCACATGGTCAGCAACAATACTCAGATAGACTTTGGCATTTAAATCCTCCTTGATTGTTATTAAGGGGCCAAAAGTGTGCCAAGAAAACATTTCCCACACCATTTCACCAACACCATCAACCTGGACTTGGACCAGGCTATGTTTTTCCAGTCTTCAAATATCCAGTTTTTGTGAGCCTGTTCCCACTGCAGCCGCAGATTTCTATTTTTGTCTGACAGGAGTGGAACCTAACGGGGTCTCTGACACTCAGATACAGGCATGCACATAGTGAGCAACAATACTCACATAGGCTGTGGCATTCAAACAATGTTTGGTAAGTGTTAAGGGGCCCAAAGTGTGCCAACAAAACATTCCCTACACCATTATACCACCACCACCAGCCTGGACTCAGACCAGGCTACGTTTTTCCAGACTTCAACTGTCCAGTTTTGGTGAGCTTATGCCCACTGCAGCCTCAGATTTCTGTTCTTGGTCATTTGAGAGAAGCTTTTCTGTCAGCTCCAACCATTCGGCATTTCTGACTGAAAAACTGCTACTCACTAAATATTTTTGTTTTTGGGTACCATTCTGAGTAAACTCTAGGAACTGTGTGTGAAAATCCCAGCAATTTCTGTCCATCCATCCATTTTCTGCCGCTAATCCAAAGTCAGGTTGCGGTAGCAGCAGGTTAAGCAAGGCAGCCCAGATATCCCTCTCCCCAACAATGTTTTCCAGCTCCTCCTGGGGGATCCCCCGGGCTATGCCTTGTAATCCTGTCAATGAAGATCAATGAATCGCACTGGTGGTGATTTTTGGACGAATTGCGACCTTAAATCAATGAACCAGCAGTTTCAGGAATACTCAAACCTACTCGTCTGCCACCAACAATCATGTCATTGTCAAAGTCGCTGAGATCATATTTTTTCCCCATTCTGATGTGTGATTGGAACATTACTTCACATCAAACATCAAATAAGAAGTGTCTTATTTTGAAAAAGAGCTTAAGCACAGAGCTCACAGAGATAAATACTTAATAAGGCTGAATTTCTTCATCCATCTGTCCATTTTCTGCCACCTATTCGGGTCCATGTCACATTGGTGCCAGGATAAGCAAGGTAGCCTAGACATCCTTCTCCTCAACTGGAGGAAAATGAATGTAATCTCTGTCTCTTTCTGTCGCTGCAAAAAGCTCATGACCATAAGTGAGGTTTGTATCGCAAATCGACTGCAAATCAAAAGCTTTGCCTTCCGGCTAATCTCCCTCCTCACAACAACAGTCTGTTTCAAGGTCCGCATTACTGCTAGGGCCACATCAATCTGCATCTTGAATTTGCTTTTCATCTTAACCAGACTTGTGAAGAAGAACCAAAAGTAATACCAAAATGCATCCTGTAATTGCCACCATGTGGGCCCACCATACGGCATTGCAGATATAAAGTCTGGATGTGGTACCAGTCGTGCCCCCAAAACTTGTTCTAAAGCAGGAAAGGGTGAAAGGGTTAAGGTATCCTCTATTGTTAATTGGATACTCATTATATTAATCCACTGGTCAACTGTCATGTGCTTGCACTATTACACATAATGCAAACTGGCTGGATAATCAACTAAGTGCTGCTTAATATTAACTCTGCAAACCCTTAGTTTAAGCTGAGAGTAAACCTTTTAAGTGAAAGTGAGCTACCCTGAATTCTGCCTGGCATTCCTAGAGAATGAACTAGTTCGACAGATTAAAGGAAAGGATGGGAATGTGTCTGTTTGTGTGTATGTTTATGTGGAAAGAGAGACAGTCTACAGTGTTCAAACATGTAAACATGCCATATCACAGATAGCTTAAGATCAATTTAAGGTTAAGAGTATATGGTTACAAAGGTTAAAGTATGTGAAGAAAGACAGATTTTTCCCTGTCAACACACTTTTCAGCCATGTTTTTAATCAGTACAATGGGCTACACAGGGGGCATAATGTCTTGCATCTCACTTTCAGGTAACTGTGACCAAAAGTGTAATTTTCTACCCAACAGGGAAGGCAGTACTCGAAATAGGAGTTAATTATGTAACTATGGTTATAAGAACTTAAGATGATCTCAAGACATGGTATGTAATACCAGGATTTCCACCATCTCTGGAGCTCAAAAAATTAAATAGAAGTTTTCCCAAAGACGAGAGTGATTTCTGTTTTTATATATCTCGATGAGGGTGTTCCCAGATCATAGAGAATGCACTTGGACTTGCTTTGTACTTTGGGGGTGTGTGGTAGAAGGCCCATTCAAAGACTTTCTACAATATTTTCTCGAGGTATGAACAACAGGATTAAGTAATAATTCTGCCGCTAGCTGCAAAGAACACTCACCGAACACTTACTTAAAAAAAGATTAAAAAAAAAAAAGTAGAAAAAAGTAGGAAAGCTGACAAAGCTGGACACTTGGGTTCTCTGGTACTTAGTGAGGAGGTCTCTTTGATTAGTGGGAATTACTGTTTTAACCTGACAAAGCTAGCAGTGATCTCTCTGTCCTTGTCTATGTGAACAATGCAGCCCTGGATAGAACCAGTGTAGCGCTCTGCCTGGATATGACAACACTGAGCACTTTCCGATTTTGTATGGAAGAATAATGATGGTCAAAGAAAAAATACCAACTCAACATCTTCATTTCCCAGAAGGAACAGCACTGTTTAATACTTATATAGTTTTTTATTAGCTGATAATGAGATTATTTTTTATCATAACTGATGATATTTTTATCCTATTATTAGAGGTCAAAGCCAGCTGGGTTGAGAGCCATGCATGCAAAACAGCGTGGCTCCCAGTACCAGCAGTGCTGGGAACCCTATTGTAACGGCTCAGGTTTGTATTTATTTATTTATTTGTCTCCTATACGTTACACATGAACAACTTAAACTAGTTTTCCATGGTCCACTGAGGCTCTTTTCAAAATTTGGCACTAATCATCCACTAGGTAGCACTAGGTTGCAAACTCATGATATATGCTAAAATTGTTTTTCCAACATTCTCTTAGGCTATAAGTTTTATCTGCATGAAAATTTGCATGAATCACGTGTGTACTTTCATGATCACAAGTTATTAAAAGAGTTTTGATACTCCCAAAAATGCAAAAATTATAGAGGAAAGACTTGTACTCGTACAAAGGACATGATATTGTATCTTTACATAGGTCCGTCTGATTATCACGAAACTTGGGCCAGTAGTTTGCAGAGACACGCTGAGGTGATGTACATCTTAGTTTGAAGTTCAATCTGCACTAATTGTTACACATAGCATCTGAGGACCCTCATGATTGTAGGATCACTTACCCCAAAACTTGGGGTAAGTCGCAATTGGTCCACTCAATCCCAAGTCTAGGGTTTATGTCAGGCTAGGTCAACCACACTTTCTGGAATATCCTACTGGAATACCCATCAGAAACATACCAACCTTGGTGGAATGTTTTCAAATTTCTTTCCTGCTATCAGCCTGAGACTTGCATTACACCCATGGGCCTAAAGGACCAACTTGCCTTGGTCCGCCACCAGGTGCAGATTGTACACGTAATTGTAATACCTGCCTGAAATGTAGTTATTATTATGAGGGGTCCAAGCCCAAGGGGGCTGGGGGCCACGCATGCAAAGCCCAGCCCACCCAGTGCAAGTCTCAAACTGAGAAAATTTGCGGGTGAGGTGTAGAATGGAGCAAACAAGTCCAAAACAGGAAGTGTTGCATGTATTAACAAGTCATTCCTACTTACACAGAACTTGGATCAGTAGTTTCCCCTCTGTGAAAAATTTGGTGCCAATCAGCCACTAGGTAGCACTTTTGTTACTAAATGATTGAATATGCTTAAATTGTTTTCCCAAACTACTCGTTGGCTTTAAGTGTGATCTGAATGAAACTTTGCATGTATCATCTATGTACTATCATGATCACAAGTTATTAAAATAATTTTTATACTCCCAAAAATGCAAAAGTGTTAAAGGAAACACTTATAAACACTCTTACAAAGGAAATTATGTCATTTCTTTACATAGGCCCGTCTGAGTAACACAGAACTTGGGCCAGTAGTTTGCTGTGCCACACTTAGGTTCTGTGCAAAATTTTGTGTATATTGGCCACTAGGTGGGGCTTTTACACAAAATTGTAAAATATGCAAAACCTACTTTTCCAAACTCAATTTAAGTGGAAGTCTAATCTGCATGAATTGTTACACAGAGCATCTGAGGACACTCATGATGTAGGATCACTTACCCCAAGAAACGGGGTAAATCGCAACAGGTTCACTCAACCCAAAGCTCAGGGTTTGTGCCAGACTAGTTTAAAAATGCTTTCTGGGATACCCCTCGGAAAAATTCCAATTATGATGGAATGTTTTACAATGTCTGTGCTGCTCTCAACCTGAGACTTGCATCACGCCGGTGGGCCTGCAGTTTGGACTTGCTTTGCCTTGGTGGTCCGCCAGATGCAGATCTTAATACCTGCCTGCAAGTCTAGTTTTTTTTTATTCTACTGTTGGTAAAAGTGGTACTGTGTCATACACCATAAATATTATGTGAGTGAAGTTTTGAGGGAAGGTATAGAATAGTGCACATATAACCACCAGCAGGTGGTGCTATAATCAAGATAAGCCCGTTTTGGCCAGTTACTCCCAAATTGTACATTGCACAATCAAAAACTTTACATGCCTGTATTTGCTGGATGTAACTGAACCTCTTGATATAGGCCATACACATTTCTGCCTATACATTTTTTATCGCAAAACTGCAAAATATGCAAAACCTACTTTTTCAAACTCCTCCAAGTTACTGAATCCGATCTCCAGGAAACTTTGCAAATAAGATCTATGGACATTCAAAACGCATATGTGCACTTGTTCCCTAAAGTTAACTGAACCTTGTGATATAGGCCTTGCCCATTTCCGCCTATAAATATTTTGTCAAAATTGCGAAAAAAAGCAAAACTTACTTTCTCAAACACCTCTTAGGTTGTAAGTCGATCTGCACAAAACTTTGCACATATAATCTATGGATGCTCTAGACAAAAAGTTAATAAAAACAATTTTGGTAATCAAAAAAGATGTGAAAGATATAATGGAACAACCCCTCCTATTTTGATTGGGTTACCATAATTCTATTACTTATGTTTGATCATTAGAGTCCTTAGACTCTATGTGCAAAGTTTTGTGCAGATCAGACTCACAGCCTAGGAGCAGTTCGAAAAAGTAGGTTTCATATATTTCGCAATTTTGTGACAAGAAAATCATATGTAGAAATGGATGTGGCCTATATAACGAGATTCAGCTGAATGCAGGGAATGCATGTAAGGTTTTCGAATTTGGGAAGTACAATGTGGGTGTTACTGGCCAGAATGCATTTACATTTATTATATCCACACCTGATGGGTGATATGTGTCATTTTGTTTGAAATGTATGCACCACTCTATACCTCCAATGAAAATTTCACTAGCATAGCTTTTATTGTGCATGCTACAGTACCACTTTTAACAGCTAATTTTACTTAAAAAATAAAAAAATGAAAAAATAATAAATAAAAATCTGAGCAATTATAATACTCTTCCAAAGAACCTGGGAGCCACGCTGTTTTGCATGCGTGGCCCCCAGCACCGCAGGCTTGGACCCCTAAAATTCGGAGTGATTAAAACAGGGTTCCCAGTGATTACAATAGGGTTCCCAGTACTGCTAGTATTGGGAGCCACGCTGCTTTGCATGCGTAGCCCCGTGCCCCCTCGGGTTTAGACCTCTAATAAAAAGAAGAAGAACAAGAATCAGAACAAAAACAATAGTGTTCCAGCAGCTTTTTTGCTTGGACCCCTAAATAAGTATAAAAATCTGAACAATTACTTTAGGGTTCCCAGCATCGCTGGTATTGGGGCCCACGCTGCCTTGCATGCATGGCTCCCTCGGTCTTGGACCCCTAATTATGCAACCCCTTAAACTCTCTAATCCTCTCCCCCAAATGAAAGACTAGATAGTCATCATACTATATGTTGTAACACAAATCAGTCTTACAATGGAATTTCATCAAAATGTAAAGTTAATGGAAGACATTGTTCCAACTTGACTACCTAAGTACATGCAGTCATCCAGAGAGATATTCTCATTAATCTGAGTAATAGCCACAGGTGATAACCTTATCCAGTCTAGACAGTTACATTGAAACTCACCAAGCATGCTTCCTGCAATGAGGATGTCAAACAGAGTGTTGTCATAGTGTCTGTAGTCCAGTTGCGACCCATCGATATCTAAAAACTTGGCTATGGTGTCCAGGTCACCACCTGCTTCGTTAAGGCCCACAACAATTGTCCCTTGAAAAACTGTTGGCTCGAACTTCTCCTTTTCATCTAGGACAGAGGGTCACAAAAAAGATAAAAAATGTCAATGTCTTTGTACTGCTCCCAGTGTACTGTTCCCAATACAAATGTCTCTGTAATTTGTAACTTGTTGAACTTTACATTATAGCTAATATTTTCTAAAGTCCATCGTGTTTTAGATTCAAGTTGTTTTCCCAGCTTCAAGGCAGTGATTGGTTTCCATTCATTTCAGACTTTACCTCATTATCAACAGTATATGGGTTGGATTATGCTCAAACAAAACTAGTTTGTATATTTGTTTTTTGGGGCACTTTGGCATTGAAGAATGGAACACCATTCTTTCAAAAGATATTCCCTCATTTGGTGTTTTGATGATGGTGGTGGAGAGTGCTGTCTAACATGTTGGTCCAAAATCTGCCATAGGTGTTCAATTGGCTTGAGATCTGGTGACTGTGAAGGCAACAGCATATGATTCACATCATTTTCATACTCATCAAACCATCCAGTGTCCCCCTATGCCCAATGGATGGTGGCATTGTCATCCTGTTTCTCCACTCATTTTTCAGGTGTTTCCTTTAATTTGTCACCCGTCTGTAGTTAAAGCGCCTTTGGCAGCGATTACAGCTTTGATTCCTCCTGGATGTGACAAGCTTTACACACCTGGATGAACAACATCCGCACAGCGAGATGCTCCAACCACCATGCTTCACCGTTGGGATAGGTGCTTTTTCTCAAAACTCCAAGCAGGCTTTCATTTGGCTTTCACTGAGGAGAGGCGTCCATCTGGCCACCCTGCCATTAAGCCAAGATGGGTGAAGTTTTGCAGTGATGTTGTCCTCCTGGAAGTTTCTCCCATCTCCACACAGGATCACTGGAGCTTAGCCAGAGTGACCATCTGGTTCTTGGTCACCTTTTTTGCCAAGGCCCTTCTCCCCCAATTTCTCAGGTCGGAATACTTTCTGAATAAACTGTATGCTACAAGTATCTCAACGATTGGATGGATTGCCTTAACATTTTTGCATTCACACTCTCCAGAGTATGATGTTTATCCTTCCTGTTGATTCCCTGACTTTTCCTGTAGCTCCACCATGAGGTTTATATATATATATTTATATACACACACACATTTATATATATATGTATGTTTATATGTATATACTGTGTATGTGTATATATATATATATATATATACACATATATAGTTTATAAGAGATGCTGTCCAATGTCCTCGGACATTAAAAGTGTTTATACAGGTGGAGTGAAAAAACAGCTGACACACAGTGTTTAAAACGGACAAAATAGAGTTAGAGAGAGGGGTTCAAACACAGGTTACTTTCTTGCTGCCACACAATGACCATAGACATTGCTAAGGATCGTAAGGCTGCAACAGTTCAGCAATGTATTCAAAGGCTTTTACCATGTAAAATCTTGTCGGTTATTTAAGGATTTTAAAATTGATTTTAAAATAAACTGGGACCCGGTGTATTGATACTAAAATGGGAGTGTTGTGAGTGTACCACAGAAGATGATATGACCCAAAGGTAACAGATAAATAGAATAATAAATAGACCTGAGGATGCACCCTCAGGCTACTCCAAAACACACAGGAGGAATGGTTAACAATTAGGACAGACAAGCCTTCAACCAGAAAAACCATTTGAGTGCAGTACTGGAAACAGCAACCCACAGTCTCAGTCTAGTGATTAATATGTTGTGATCTACCGTATTCAAGGCATCAATTAAATCTAAGTAATTAAGTATTAGCACTGATAATCTACCAGAATCTGCATCCATTAGAATATCACTCAAGTAAACTAAGCTAAATTAAATGGAAACCAATTTCTGCCAGGAAGGTAGAAAAACAAATTCAGAAATCTACAGGGGTGTGGTGCGGTTTAGGAAATTGTTGGCAATAAATATGAACAATTTATACTAATTGGCCTAAGACATGGAAAAACATAGCTCTTCCATATTGTTACTTTTTCCATGTTCAAGGTTTGATTGAAAACCATTTTTATACTGCTGATTTCACAGATATTCTTAGTTCATTCTTGAGACAGCCAGATAAGTTTTGGCAAGGGGGCAGCGGTGGCTCAGGAAGTAGAGTGGGTCGTCGAATAAATGAAATGTTGGTGGTTCGATCCCTGGCTCCACTAGTCTGCATGTCGCAGTGTCCTTTGGCAGGATACTGAACCCTCGCATTGGTATGTGAGTGTTTGTATGTATAGAAAAGTGCTGTATGAATTTGTGTGGGAATGGGTGATTGTGGCATGTAGTGTAGTGCCCTTTGAGTGGTCAATATGACTAGTGCGCTATATAAGTGCAGTACATTTACCATTAATCAGTACTGACACTCTTGGATCATATCAGTGTGAGTTTTGAAAAATTTCAAATGATACCCAGCCCTAGCAGTAGCTAGTTGGCATGATGCTACACTTTCTGTCATCAAAGTAAAAGGGCCCTTTTCTAACTCTCTTCTTGGCTCCTTTCTTTTTGAAGTTTGCATGTTCTCTCCGTGTTTCCGTGTTTCCGTGTAAAGACCTGGTCACACTACCATTTAAAACGACTTTTCGTTGCAAAATTTCAGGTCATGGTCAACAATTTGTGCTGTTGATTTAGCTGAAAATGTTTCTTTAGTGGTTTAGTAACAATGTAAATTAGTCAATCAATGCAATGTCATGAAACATTTTCTCTCTTTTTTGAGGCCTGTGCAGAAGCTCAATCTGACTCTGACACAGTGGAACACACTTCCACCAGCTATCTGCCAATGAGATGCTAACATTTTATGACATTATGTACAAATGTACCCATTTGTAATGGGTTCTGAGTGTGTGTGTGTGTGTGTGTGTGTGTGTGTGTGTGTGTGTGTGTGTGTGTGTGTGTGTGTGTGTGTGTGTGTGTGTGTGCATGTGTGTGTGTAATAGCTAGCAAGTGAAGTCAGTGTTTGTGTGACTTTTTTAGCTCTGGTAAAGGAGGACATCACCATAGCTTTAAAGCTCATTCAAAATTCCTATGTCAATACACAAATATTGACCCCTTGTCAATATTTTTGTTATTTATAAACACTCTATTTGGTACTCACCCCTTTTCCTGGTCTTAAAAGCTCTGGCCTCTGAGCAATGGCTTATACCGCTTACTGGTATTCATACAAGGCCTGAAAGACATAAACAGATACTCAGCCAGTCTAACATGTTTCACTAAGACTAATAGATGCACATTGACCATTTGGCTCAGGGTTACAGTTAGGTTTTGTCTATAATTATAACTTTGGAATATGTCTTCACTCTGCCTGCATGGTATAACTTTTCATCTTTTTTATTTTATAATATACTGCCCTCTTGTTAAGGGTGCACTGGACACAATACTCATGTCCCTCTCATGTGACATGAGTATGTTGTGTCATGTGAGAGTAACAATGGATCTGAACTAGCTTGAAGGCTTTGCTCTGTATTAGCTCTTGTTAAACCTGATTGAGCTGTCTGTGGTACTTGCTTCTGATTTTCAAATTAAAAGAAACCAACTGTTCTGGAGATGTCATTTCTTTTTCTATATGCGTATTTTCTTACATTTTGAGGTGAAAGGCCATGCAGTTACTAATTTTATATCTACAACCTAATTTCAGTTGTGCAGGCCTCAAAAAAAAAACAACCCTATTATTTGGACCTCAGTCAACTCAGGAGCAGACTCTGTCAGTTCACTTTCATCACTCACTCACACATGCAAGATATTAGAAGAAACACAGCTGGACCACTTGCCTCCTCAATGGTGTTGAAGCCAGTGCTAGAATCCTTTAACTGCATTTCCTCTCATGGCCACCAAATGCTGGCTCCATAAAAACTCTAATTGTGTTGAAGTACACACACACAAAAATAGTTCATATTCTTTCAGGTATTTGAAGCTTTATTTATTCAGGGAAGTTTTCACTAAGAGCAATTCTCTCTTTAACCTCTCCCTTTCAAATATTCACACATGGAAGCTGCCCAGTACAACCACAGTCTGACCTGTTGGCCACTGTGCAGCTCCACTGGAGCTGTTGGGTGTTAAGGGCCATGCCCAAGGGCACCCCATCTTCACCTCTGATATTTATCCTGCTGGTCTAGGGACTGAACTTCCCCTGCAGTTCTTGGAATCCTAATTAATTTTTTTTATGTGAATATCTATAACTTTTGTGTGGTTGCAGTGCCCCTGTTTTCAGGCTTTCAGGCTTGCAGGGCTGTTTAAGCAGGTTACAACATAAATGATATTGTTTCAGAATTTTTCAAATGAGGTGTTTCAGATTTATTATTATAATTATTCAGATTTATTATTATGCAAAAGCGATCCCCTAGATTTTATTTGGTTCATGAAATAAACCAGAATAATTTTATGGTGTCCCTAATAACAGATGACACTGAGGACACTTCCCTCACCTACCCAGCATTCACTGAACAACACACTGGACATGTCCTCCCTCAAGGACAGAGTAGTAAAGTATACATCAAAAATTTGTGTCAATCAACAATCTCACTGCTTCAACAAACACAGATGACATTAAACATTATAAATGACCTGCATTCTTCATGTCCCAGATTGCCGCTATTTGTAATTGCTGCCAATCAGCAGTTTCTTACACTGTGTACTAAGTGTCTTAAAGAACAGATATTTACGCCTCAACCTGACAAGAGCACACAGGTGAGCTGTGGTTGATGTGTGGATTAAACCAAGAGGATACAAATACTACTCAACTGAATGAGTGTGAGTGATTGGAAGACCCATTTGCAGCAGCGATGACAGTGCCAAACTGTTTCATCTTGAAGAGAAAAGTCAGATGGGGATGAACATCTCTTACACAAATTGGTGCAGCATTAACTTCCTAAAATGAGATGTTTCAACTTTTATATTGCAGGCATGTAAACATTAGGCAGGTATTTTAGGCAGTATTTTCAATTTTCTACCAATTTAAAGTCCAACTGAAATCACAAAAGTCATCCCTTTTTGCAGTCAAAAATCATGTCCAATTTATTTTCACATTTATACAGTTGATGTTTTTTTATAATTGAAAGGAAAAAAAAGGTTCTTTAGAAATAGGCTACTTTACATCAGAAATGTCTTATGAGCCTTCAAGTTCGATTACCTACAAAATCTCTCTGTCGTTTCATGTCTGTCACAGGTTACTGTTCGGCTTGGTGATGTGCTGTCATGTTTTATTGTGTTTGAAGGTGGGAAAAAAATATAATCTGGTGCTTCTAAAATGCTTCATTAATCTATTCTATTTATGAAAAACACATGCCTTGTAATGTTATCTTGTTCATCAAGTGAGGCACAGTGGCATTTTGAATGAAATGAACACAGTCAGATCAGATTCCACCTGAAAAAATGTACTTGTGTACTGTAGCGCTGTTTGGTGATTATTTACCTGGTTGTTAAATAAAACATGCACAGTGCAGAAAATAAGTATCGGGACAGATGCATATTTTTGTCTCTCAGTCTCTCTGCTTCAGCAGAGTCAACTTGAAATAAAATCATGGATGCTAAATTAAAGTGCATTAAAGTCTCAACTTTAATTTCAGTAGGATTATATCAATATAGAAAGAACTGTGTGGGCGATCTCCACAGGACCTGTGCTCCTCGGTTTACCAGCTCATTTGACATTTTCTACTTTTCCTGTGTGCACCTGCTTTGTTAGAACCTACCCGTCTGTTGATTTTGCTAAACAAGCTACCTTTGACATCTCTCTGATAGATTTTTGTTTCATTGGCACATCATTATCTTCCTTCACCTCTTCAGTCATTATACTAATAGACAACTCCACCTCAATCTAAATGGCATGTCTCAACTCTCATTCAACTCTGAGCCACATGTGAGCTTTTTTGTGCATGAACTAGCATTGAAACAACACACAGCTGGTAACGAAACATTTAGTAGTCAAGTGACCATTAACTTTACGTTTGAACCTTTGCAATTTGGGCACTATGTGTTAAAAGGGCTATATCTCCCACACAGTTCTTTCTATATAAATGTAAACCCTACTCAAATTAAAGATGTGACTTGGCACTGTAATGTAGTATCCATTGTTTTCAAATTTAATGTGCTGAAGCACAGAGCGTGAAGAACAAAAAATGTGTAACTGTCAAAATACTTATGGTCTGGACAGTACATCTGAACTAAATTTTTATTTGTACTACTTTATGAGTAAAATGTTTACTTTGTGGAAATCAAGATATGAAAACTTGCACAAAAAGGTTATTTTATGGTTTATGTGGATCCACCGCAGTTTATAGGACTATGGTGATGGTTAGATGACCTCTGCTGATCGACTAAAAAAAAAGACTTTGCACACTGATCTGAGCTCTATTTGTGTTTGTTGAAGGAGTGAATAGTGTGTGGATTCTACTATTCAGTCTGTCCCTGCTGGGGAGCAAACGCCAGCTAACAGCTGTCTGCAGCTATCAGGCTGATATCAAAACAGTCCAGACAAATTAGTGAGCAGGCTTTCAGTTTCTGTCCTGTCTGTGCTCAAAGTGATAATTAAAGTGGATGTCTGTACTTAGCTGAACCAAGCATATGCTACTGACTGTCCATGTGTAGCTGTATGGGATAGCATTGATGTCATAAAATATGCAGAATGATGATGCCGTTGTAAGTGCTACAGGTTTTTTATGTAAATGTATCCCTAAAAAATATTGATGTGTCATATTTAGTCATTTTGCAATTTCCAATGAAAATGATTTTTTTTGTAACTGGGAAAATATGTTTACATTTTAGCCGACAATGTGCACTTTACACAACTTTAAATTAAAGGAAACAATAGTGCTGCTCACTTGTTGAATGTAGAAGAAATTTAAGTTCCCAAGATAAATTCTGAAATCGGCAACATTGGTCTTTATCTGATGTAACTAAATCATCAATAATCAAATTGAATTGAAATTAATCAAATTAAAATAAATATGATTCTGGACTTTGTAAACTGAGATTGAACTAAATCGGGCGATTAGAGTCGATATCGAGACCTACTGCTTACACAATAACAATGTTCCTGTCTAGCTTGGTGCACGAAGTTTTGACTCCATAAACATAGTAAAAATACTGTCTTGACTTGGTTGTCATGGCCTACTGCTTCTGTGGTAGTTACAGCAATGACAATATGTAATCATGCATATAAAAAGTGGCAACAGCCTACAGTTTAGCCTAGCAGCCATCTTGCTGTTGACCACTCATTTTTTGTTGCATTGCCGCTATCTGTGGACTGGAACAGTGAAGGTGGAAATGGTTAGTATTATGGTAATGGTGAAAACAGGAAGAAGCTGTCGTAGTTCAAAGTGACACAATGTGTCCCTATCATGGTGATAACACAAATATTAAAGCTAATTTAATTTTATTTCTTAAAAGAGTTGAACAGAGCCGCTAGAAGTATCTGCCTCTCTAATGCTAAGATACAGTTATGGATGGAAATACAAACAGGAACAGCATCCCTTGTGTGAGCTCTTGGTTACATGTATGATGGATGATGGAGGCAGGATCAGGAGTAAGCTAGTGTTGATTTAGTGTACACCGCAGCTCGGATGCCCATTGGCAAAGAGAATACTAAATAGGCTAACTTTGGTGGTTAATTTTATATTTATATTTTGTACCTTTTTATACTGTACTGTAATTTAATTTGAAGTCATACATAAGTGCTTAAAAGTAAGAACTAATTCATTTGCTCATTTTAAAAAATTATGATTGATTTATTAAGTTTGCTGTCCATGCATGATGCTTGGTGCTGCATGTGCACTGGGGCTGTCAACGACTATTCAAAATTTGATTACATAATTGAACTGTAAAACAAAATAGATATTTGATTGTGAAAATTAATATTTGATTGTAAAAAAATTAAAAAGCAGCACTACCGCGGCTGTCTGCCTTGCGAGTTCTCACGTGGGCCTGCGCCGCTGCACTGAATGCACTGCATGAGGGGCAGGAGTCACATATCGTCACTTTCGTTGATTGAAAATGAATTGTAGGTCAAGCTTAAACAAGCAAAAAATTTTACGACAACTGAGAGGTAATGATGGCAGAGAGTTCAAAACCCAATTTTCCTGCAGAGAGAGTGATTTGCACGCTGAGCAATCTAAAAAGCCCCATTTGGAAATACCTTGGATTTTGGTCAGTAGACGGCAAAATTGTGGAAGCTCAAGATGCATGCAAGCTATGTAAGCCATGGTTAGCCTACAATTCCAGCACTAGCAACCTGAGGGCACATCCCGAAAATATACACCCAAGTAGTTATGTCTCTTATTATATAGGTTTCCCCTCTTATGGACATAATGCGCAAAAATAGATATTCAAATGACTCGAACCAATGTGTTTTTTCTAAGGAATAATAAAATGTAATTTTGGCCAATTTTGATGGTGCTAATGTGTGTCCTCAATGGACCAGCTGCCACTGGTGTGCTGAGAAGAAGAGTTAGCAACCACTCGGCCAAACATTATTTCACAAATGTTTAATTATACAGTATTATCAAACACTTTATTATTATTAGCCTCCATCAGCATCCTTGCATTCACTGTGGTGTGTGATCCTGGTGACTTTGGCCATGACATGATTGTTGGTACCAGACAGGCTGGTTTGAGTGTTTCAGAAACTGAATGGATTGATGGAAATTGGTGATCTCCTGGGTTTGTCATGCACAACAGTCTCTGGAGTTTACTCAAAATTGTGACAAAAACAAAAAACACCCAGTGAGCGGTAGTTCTGAGGATAGAAACAACTTGTTGATGAGAGAAGTCAGAGGAGAATGGCCAGACTGGTTGTGGCTGACAGAAAGGCTACGGTAACTCGGATAGCCACGTCCAACCTTGAGGCGGATGGGCTACAACAGTAGAAGACCCCGTTAGGTTCCAAGAACAGAAATCTGAGGCTGCAGTGGGCACAAGCTCACCGAAACTGGACAGATGAAGACTGGAAAAATGTAGCCTGGTGTAATTAATCTGGATTTCTGCTGAGGCAAGCAGATACTAGGGTCAGAATTTGGTAGCAACAGCATGAATCCATGGACCAAACCTGCCTTGTTTCAATAATCCAGGCTGCTGCTGGTGGTGTAATGGGGTAGGGAATTAGTGGGGAATTATTAATACCAATCAATCATGGTTTCAATGCCACAGGCTATCTGAGTATTGTTGCTGGCCATAAGCATCCTTTTATGGCCACAATTTACCATCTTCTGTTGGCTACTTCCAGCATTGCATCATGTCACAAGGCAAAAGTCATATCAAACTGGTTTCATGAACATGACAGCAAGTTCAGTGTACTTCCGTGGCCTCCCCAGTCACCAGATCTGAACCCAATAGAAAACCTTTGGGATATGGCCGAATTGGAGTATCAGCATGAATGTACAGCTGACAAATCTGCAGAAATGAGGTGATGCAATTTTGTCAACATGGACTAGAATCTCAAAGGAATGTTTCCAATATCTTCTGCAAACTCTGCCCCAAAGTGAGACCTTTTGGAGAGCAAAGGGAGACCTTACCCAGTATTAATATCGTATTCCTAATAAAGTGCTTGCTGAGTTTATAAAACAAATAGTTAAAAGTTCCCTTTGGAATTTTTACCTTTAGTAGTGCTATGGAGCTGTTTATTTAAGAATGGGTCCCTATTTTGTTTGTCTTGTACAAATATGAATACACGTGCATGCAGGTGACACGATACACATTCTTGCCAGTGGTTTCACTGTATTCCACTGATCTGCAGGTGGTTGTAAGGTGCCAACAAACACAGCAATGCACCAACAAAGACAGTTAAGAAGATGACTGCAAGCTAGTAAACATGGATGTTAACAATACAGGATTTGAAATGTTCAAAAAATTGGCTTTGTAAATGTTTTATGAGGAAGGAGATGCATTCAACACTTTTGTTTGACCTCAAGGATACACAGTGAGATTTGGTGAGTAACACTTAACTTAAATATACTCTTGCTAAACTTTAGTTTGTTTATATTTTTACAAGAAAAGTCCACAGGGCACTTTCAACATTAGTACATATTAATTCCAACAAATTACATGTAAGTAATCACTCCTAACTAGAGTATTTGAAAAAGTGAAAGCAAAAGGCAGGCAGTTTTACGTCTCTCACAAGTCTTCAGCTGGTGAATGTGTTTGCAATAAGCATAATTTACACACTCAGCTCTGATTGGGCAGTCACATTGCCTCTATACTTGTGCACATGGTAGTAGTTCATTTCCTGAATGATATTTCTTCATGTATTGTTTTTGTTATTCAAATCCTAGTAACTAAACTGTTCTTCCATTTTACAAGGGAATCAAAACGATTAAATAAAACTTGTAAAGTTGTTGCAAAAGTGCATCAGAGGACATCTGCATTAAGTTGAAGCTTTCTCTACTTTCCAACATCGTGCAGCTGAATGACGTTTGAAACGTAGAGTACTGGAGGGTAGTGCAAGTGTTTTTTCAAGGGTTAATTCAGAATAAATGGGTCACTGTTTGAGTCAGTTTGCGTGATGCTGGCATTACTCAGTGTCCCTGTCAGCCTATGATAGAATGGTGAAAGCTACTACTTTATGCAAAAAAACGCTTAAAATGAAATATGACTGGGCATATGAATACTGTAGTCTGACTGGTATATGTGTAGATATTGGGTGCTGGCATTAAACCAAAATATAATTAATTTCTCCCTGATTTTTTGTTGAAAGAGAGCACAGAACATGTGCTTTAGATCTGTCTGCAGCCACAAAACAAGCACTGTAATTTTTCAGTTAGACTTTAAAACAAACAAACAATTGAATGATACAGGTTGATAAAAGGATGGTGAGGACGAAAGCAATCACTTCTCTGTAAAATCATTGTGGACTTTGATCAACTTTCCGTTGATGGCATGGCTGTCACATAATAACATTCAAGCTTATTATTGGAATAAGTCTTTCAATATCTATGCACATACTGTAGGAACTCACACCTCAGCCACATGCTCTCTCTGATTCTAGTGTGCGTGTTTGTGTGTTTGTGTGTGAGTGTATGTGATTTAAAAATAACTAAAAATAACCCTTTAAGTTCTGGAAAGTAAATCAAGGGATTCAGCCTTGCATTGTTCAAGCCTGTGTGAAAAACGTCACAGTGTGTGTTCTCTCAAGAGGATAATAAGAAAAAGGTGGCATTAACAGGATCAGGTCTGTAATAGTCATTGAGGCCGGAGCCTATCCATGCATACGTTGAGACACAAGGCTAGCTAGCTAGCTAGCTAACAGTAATTACATCCATTCAATGTTAGTCTGATAAACTTTCAGTGAAAAAACAAAATACATTTACTTAAGTACTGTACTTAACATGAGTATTAAAGCCCAACCGATACTGGATTTCTGGGGCAGATGCTGATACCGATTTTAGGGAGTAAAATATTCCAATTGATATATCAGCCAATGTCCTTTACAAAAACACACACACAACACAGACACACACAGACACACACAGACACACGCGCGGACACACACACACACACACACACACACAAATATATATATATACAGACCGGTGACAAATTAAAGGAAAAACCAGAAAAATGAGTGGAGAAACAGGATGACAATGCCACCATCAATAGGGCACAACGGGTCACTGAATGGTTTGATGAGTGTGAAAATGATATGAAACGTATGCTACGACCTTCACAGTCACCTGATCTCCACTCAATTCAACACTTATGGGATTTTTTACCGACATATTAGACAGCGCTCTCCACCACCATCATCCAAACACTTAATAAGGGAATATCCTTTGGAAGAATGGTGTCCCATCCCTTCACTAGAATTCCAGAGACTTGTAAAATCTATGCCAAGGTGCACTGAAGCTGTTCTGGTGGCTCATGATGGCCCACTACCTTACTAAGACACTTTATGTTGGTTTTTCTTTTAATTTCTCACCCAATTGTATATATATTCATATATTCATAAAATGTACATATAGATTGGTTATAGGTTGTTGTTCCATTTGTAGTGGAGATGGAAGGTTTTGCTCAATGTTTATTATTTGTGTTCTGCTCTGCCCATGGACTATAAATGGAAATTAGCTAGTAGCTAAATTTGGTACAAATAATCTTTAAGATTGATCTATTTATGCATTTCCACCATTTCTAAATTACCCAAAGCATCTTTTTCTACATTATGTTCTATAAAAAAACAGTTTTCATATTGATGCATAATGGCCAACATATATGCCGATAACTGATAAATATGTGACACTATGGTGTCTTAACTGTGTTGTAACTGGAGGAGCTTCAGGCTGCTGTACAACAGGCAGGACACACCTAATACTTCACTGCTGGGGATTCTGAGCTTAATGAAAAATTTAACACAGTATTCAGAGTGATTAGTCAGAGGTGGACATCCCAATCTTATATTTAAAAACAACAAAGATTGAATCAAATGACATTTAGAATAATTACTACTATTCCTTTGAACATTTCTACTCAGCATACAACAGATGTCTCCCCCTTTGTTTAGTGGTATGTTCCAAGAATGGCTCAACTCTCAGTGGTGCTGGTTGTGTCTGAAGCTTTTCAGTCCACCTGTAGAGTAAAACATTTAGCTGAGCAGAACAACAGGGATTGTTTAAAGTGTCAGTATAACAGAAGAGATCCATACAGGCCAGGTTAGAGCCAGACACATCATTCACAGGAGACAAGAGCTGATCTGAGAGGATGGCTGCACCTCAGAAAGGAGATCTATCATCATCTGAGAGGAAGATCCTGCAAGTTATTGCTGCTGGTAAGTAGTTCTGCTCTGTTATAAGATTATACTTTTAGCATTCTTCACTCTGATTTTTTACAACTTATCATAAACATATTCTTAATTTTGTGTAAACTTTATATTTTAAAATCAGAATCAGTTTTATTGGCCAAATATATGCACATACAAGGAACTTGACTGTTTTTAGTTGCTCTCAGTGCACTTAGACAAAGTTCCATGAACAATTTGCAGGAGAATAGGTAGAAAGAGAAATACGGTTAAAGACAAGGACAGCAAGGCTGAAAAAAGATTACAAAAGTGTAATGGTGGACCATTGTAAACATGCTTTACACATTTTATTCCACGTACAGTACCATGTAAAAGATTAGGCACTCACTTCAGATCATTTTGTAGCACAAGAAATTGTCCAAACCTTGACATTGCAATGTATCAAAATCATTATCTACCATATGGTTTAAATGATATAAATGGAACACTAGGAAGGAGGTATAGGATCTATGTTCCTATATTTACTATCGAATTACGTAGGTTTTTTTTTACATAGGAAATTACTACAAAATTATTCAGAAATTCCAAACCCATAAAATAAAAGATTTACCAAAATCCTTTACAAATGATGTGTATGAACTGTATGGATGTTTGATACTTAGATACTGCATCACTACTCCAGCCAGGGCTCGAACAAAAAAAAAAAAAAAAAAAAAAAAAATCATGAATGTATTTGTGCAGTCTGCCCCCCATTGTTGCTTCTGTGTCTTGCTCTAAATTCCAAACTTCACACCTCTCAGTTACATTTTTACAAAGGTACTTTTGGTTTGCAGGTGATGTACAGGAGGCTGCCCAGCTGCTTGCTAGCAAAGAAGTACGAGTCAACTGTTTGGATGAGGTACGAAAATAGAAGGAACATTTGCTTTCATGTTAGCAGTTGTAAACAGTAGTTATAAACAGTAATTTATGTTTGACAAAAACTTGAAAAAAAATTACATTAGTGTTTGAAACTGCTGTTTCCAAGTTCAAAAGTAAATTTTCAGGCTCAACTAATTAATGTAGTTATGTTAAAATGAATATATTACTGTACTCAAATTGATCTATATATTAAAAGGAACAGGCAAACCACAAATTCAATATGGCTTGTTTCTTAACCCTAACAATAGTGTTTCTCAACCCTTTTTTTTTTTTTTTTTTTACTGTGACCCTATTTTACATGATCAAATCCTCAGTTCTAGGAAAATGTCCTGTAAATTTGAGTCTCTTTTACAGTTGTATAATAATAATAACAATAATCAAAAGCCATTTTTGAACAAACATCTATAATGTAAATATTAGCAGTCTTCCAGTATCATGTCTGCTCATCAATTGACCCTGTGTGGGGCCCCAAACCCAAGGTTGAGAACTCTGCCATAACCTTAAAAAAAAACGTGTGTTACAAAATGACAGCAATGAAGATGACTTTACCCTCCACCTAGTTCACTTGCTTCATCCATAATTCAACAGCTATGTCAATGTAACATATGTTATCCATTGTGATGGAAACATATGGAGATGACATTTGAGAGGCAGTTCACAGCACTCGACAGTGTTTGATAATAGAATCAGACCACTACATGTAGCTCACAGACTCCTTAATACTGCCTGTCTGTCACTATCAGGTGTGGTGACAGAGCTTAAGATCACTACCCACACAGTCACCTTTACTCACAAGATAGACATCTTACAATAGTGCAAAAGTTTACCTCTGATACAGTTTCAGGTACACAGTCCGTTATTAAATAACAGTTAAATTTGATTAAGTTCCATTTAGAGTTGCTGGTATTTCACTTGTGTGTAATAATTTTAAACTAACTTATACTTCTAATAAACTATTTTATATTTTTATCCCACGACATTTATTTAACAGCTATAGGTACTTTGCAGAGTAAGACTTTATACAAAATATAAGATCAATTTGTAAAATATGATGCATTGTTATAGGTTAAACTACCAATAGTATATAGTGTAGTGGCTAAAATTACCATCACCATGAGCTGCTACCTAGCTAACAATTTAAATCTCCTTAATATAATATCATAATTAATCAATATATGTAATATGTATATATTGTATGTAATAGTAATCAAATAACACAATAATAGGCAGAGAAGAAGCTGGACTTGGTGAGTGAGATGTAATGGTCCAACTTGATATAGTTGGCCCCACCTCCAAGCACAGAACTGGCTCTGGAATCTAACTCCTGGAGAGGGTCTGGGCTGCCTAGGGTGTGGTGCGCTGGGCAGGTGTGGTGACATTCATAAGCGCCCAGCTGAATGCTGCTGTGTTGGACTTCTACCCGGAGAATGAGAGGGTCACCTCCATGCATCCGCAAGTTGCTGGGAGACAGGCTGTGACTGATATATGTGCTTATGCACCAAGCAGCAGTTTGGCGTATCTGGCGTTCTTCAACAAGCAAAAAGCTTGAAGTCTCTGGGTGTTGTGCTGGAAAGGTCACCACCTGGGGAGTCTATAGTCCACCAACAATGGAGAGACCCAGAGGCGGGTAATTGGGTGGAACTGACTGCGTGATCTGAACCCATCTGGTGTTTTGTTGTTGGACTTCTGTGCTCACTGGGTTGGCAATAACAGACACCATGTTTGAGCATAGGGTGTAGTTGGTACAAGAACACCCTAGGCATAAGATCAGTGATTGACTTTGTGGTCGTATTATCAGATCTGCTGCTGTATTTCTAGCACACTCGGGTGAAGAGAGGAGCAGAGCTGTCAACTTATCCCCACCTGGTTGTGAGTTGGATCAGATAGCAGGGGAGGCTGCTGGACAGACCTGGTAAACCCAAACATGTACTGAGCGTGGCCTGGCAACGCCTCTGAGGAGACTTTGAAGACTTGGGGAAAGCCTCATCCCTCACTCACTTCCTCACTCACTAAAAAGGGGGGACTGGAGGGTGTGCTCCAGTTATTGAGGTATCACACTGCTCAGCCTCCAGGGAAAACAGATGGCAGGGTGCTGGAAAGGAGACTCCAACCAAATGTCCAGCCTCTGATCCAGTGAAGCAATGTGGACTCTGACTTGGATGTGGAACAATGGACCAACTTTTCCCCTTGAAAGGTTACTGGAGGGGTTGTGGGAGATTTCTCGAACAGTCTACATGTGTTTTCGGGACCTGGAGAAGGCTTACGACTGTGTTGTATTAGTTTTAGTCAAATTTTAGTCATTTGATTTCTGTTTGTTTTAGTCTAGTTTTAGCCAACAAAAACTAACATTTAGTATAGTTTTTGTCAGTGACAATTTTGTCTCATTTTCATCATACATTTCATCATCTTTTTGTATAGTTACCATGGTTACAGGTGTCTCTTGCAAGGTGTCCATGTCATTATGCTCTGCAGTAGTACAGACTAACTCAACTAAGTAAGTCCACTTAGCATTTCCAAACTGTCTGTTTGAACAGAATTGCTCTCTCTCGTCTAATCTTGTACAGTCGTTCCTGCTAACTAGCAGTAGTGCAGTTACCTGCACTGTTCACTGCAGAGCAGTGAGTCGTACAGAAGGTGGATTCACTTGCTTGTTGACTAAAATACTGATCATTTTCTGGGTTTAGTTTGAGAGGAGAGGCTATATCGTTGCATCAATACTGCGATGATTTAGATGGACTGCCAAAATTAATCCTGACATTTACTCACTCCACGTGATAGCGACACTAAAGATGAAAGCTGACTGAAAGCAACGTTAATGTTACCTACACATCCACATATAAATGTCAGCATGTTTGCCTCCATGTTTTCGTAGTTCATCTCAGCTGTTTTGTTGCTGCCTTTTTTCTAATTCTCAGTGGATTTTAAATTAATTTAGTCCATATATCCGTTGATTCCATTCCAAGGACAGGTAACATCATATAACATTACTTACAGACACATAACTTTGCAACATGTTTCTTATTTATAGTAATGCAACAGGACATATATATATATATATATATATATATATATATATATATATATATATATATATGTATATACACACACACAAACACACATATATCTATATAAATATATATTTATATATTATATATATATATTTATATATATAGCACAGATATGTGATAGACCACACCCACTTGCACCAATCAACATGGCACTTCAGATTTTGGTTAATACTTGATCATGTTCACCAAATTTGGTGAGATTCTGTCCACCAAGTTTTGAAGTACACATTTTTGGTATTTGTGGCGCCCTCACTGGTTGGACTCAAAATGCTTTTGTAGGCCTATTTCCAAACACAGACTGTAAAAGCCACTGGCCAACACCTGCTCAGCAGCAAACAGCAGACAGACACAGTTACAGAATATCTGGTAAACATAGTGGAGCATTTAGCAGCTAAAGAGCCAGGTATTTCCCTCAGGAGCTGGTAGAGACCAGAAACAGAGCTAAAAGACACAAACACTACTCCAAATGAATGATACTGTTGCGCTGTGTCTACTGGATGTGCAAATATGCTAACATGTCTCAACAAGTAGTGTAGCAGCCGTATCAGTTTTAAAGGTGATAATAATATATTAATCGCTTTCAGCTTGTTGTCCTGCCCCCAAGAGGTCAAACAAATCATTGTTAATGCTGTTTAAGTAAATACCTGGCTTATTTCTTTCTCTACATATCAACTAACTCCTCATGTAATGTTGTCTGTCTCCTTTGTTTCTTAAGTATGGCATGACTCCACTGATGCATGCAGCATATAAGGGCAAGGCAGATATGTGTCGTTTGCTGCTGCAGCATGGGGCCGACGTGAACTGCAACCAACACGAATGTGGATACACTGCTCTCATGTTTGCTAGCCTGTCAGGTATAACTGTTTGTGTCACTCAGTTTTGCAGCATTTATTGTAAGATTGTCTTGAACTGCTTTTTATTAATTTAAATCTGATTTCACTTGACAAAGATTAAAACTCATTTTAGTTTAGGTAACTCATCGTTGGTACAATTCAGTGTTTTACTTCTAAATATCAAACCACTGATTCCACCTCCTTCAGGCAAGACAGACATCACCTCAATGATGCTTGATGCAGGAGCAGAGACAGACCTGGTGAATTCAGTGGGTCGCACTGCTGCTCAGATGGCAGCATTTGTAGGTGAGACAGTTAAAGACTGTAATGCTAGTTATCTACTGACTGTGAGGTTGCTTACATCTTAACCTCTACTTTTTCCTTCCAGGCCAGCATGACTGTGTAACAGTTATCAACAACTTCTTCTCACGGGCAAGGCTGGAGTACTTCACCAGACCACAGGGGCTGGAAAGGGAGCCCAAGCTGCCCCCAAGGCTGGCAGGGCCCCTGCACAAGATCATCATGACCACCAACCTCAACCCGGTCAAGGTTAGGCCTGCTAATGAGCTGAAACATACCCACTTAATCACAGGTTCACTGGCACATGATTCCAGAAGTGCATTTCAATTTTTAATTTTTTATTCTCTCCTTACTGTGGTTGTTCTTCCCAACTACGTCTAAAGCACTAGGGATTGTTTTGTTGTTCTTAGTTGTGAGGCTAAAAATGTGAGGTTTGTTCTGAGGGTTGATCTAGAGAAAAGGCCATGGATTATTAAACATGGGTAAAACATAGGAGTAGGTGAAGAAGTTCAGCACATTTCCTGTCAGTCTGCCTATTAAATGTAGATGTTACAGGGGCTGTGGAATATTGGAATATAGGTTGTGATGCTAAGAGAACTGTCATAGGGTTACAAAAATAACAATGAATCTCTATCTGTGGCCCATAGCAAATTCATTGCTATATGGCTTATAGTCACAATAGTTTGCTTTGGATTAACTGTTAGATGGAGCACTTAACTATCTGCCAACCAACTTTGATTTACCATAGTTACTACAATCCATCCTGCAGGGGAAATTAATATCTGTACTTCATTTCATGGCAATACATCTCATTGTTATCGAGAAATTTCACTTTGAACCAAAATTTCTGTGGTTGCTGCTAGTTAAAATGTCAAAAAACATTTTAGGTTAGATTTGGAATAAGTAAAATCTAAGTTAAATGGCACCACGCAGTTCCTATTACTTTCCTGGTATCCTGTTTATTCTTCAGTGATTTCAGACAACAATAGTGACTGCATCCTTAAACAGAATAAGGGTTCTTGTTAATGGCATTAGTATAATGGTGATATGTAGTGCTAAAGATTCATTTCACAGAAGGGATGGGGCAGCCCATGCAGATTTGCTTCTAGGCTTCAGAAGTATTTCTATGGGTATAAAGATCACATAGAACATTAAAGGGCTTAAAGGTTAAGTGAGAAAAGACATTCAATAGCAGACTTTTCATTTTTTGTACAGATATTCATGGTCACCAGATTAAAAATCATAATGATTTTGCTGATCTCCTGACTGGCTCTATGGATAGCAATGTTGTTTGGTTGGTCCACCACTTTTGTCTACAGTGCATTTAGAAAGTATTCAGACCCCTTTTTTCACATTTTTTTAAGTTGTAGCCTTATGCTAAAATCATTTAAATAATTTTTTTCTCTCATCAATGTACACTCAATACCCCATAATGAAAGCGCGGAAGCAGAATTTTATTAAAAAGTAAAAACTGAAATATCACATTGACACAAGTATTCAGACTTGTATTCAGTCCTGTCTATGATCTCTGCAGGCAGTTCCCTCGATCTCAGGGCTTGGTTTTCGCTCTGATATTCATTGTAAGCTGTGACCTTATATAGACAGGTGTGTGCCTTTCCTAATCCTGTCTAAACAATGGAATTTATCACATGTGTACTCCAATGAAGGTGTAGAAACATAGCAAAGGTGATCAAGAGAAATGGGAGGCAACTGCACTAAATTTAAATTGTTATAGCAAAGGGTCTTTATACTTATGTGAATGTTATATTTCAATTCTTCATTTTTAATAAATTTGCAAAGATTTCTAAAATTCTGTTTTTGCTTTGTCAATATGGGGTATTTAGTGTAGATTGATGAGGCAAAAAATGATTTTAAACTATTTTTGCATAAGGCTGCAAAATAACAAAACGTGAAAGAAATTTAAGGGGTATGAATACTTTCTGAATGTACTGTATACTATTAATATCTCAACGATTTGATGGACTGCCCCTAAGATTTTGTAGAGGCATTCATGATCCCCAGAGGATGATTCTGACTTTTTCTCTTGTTCCACTATGAGGTTGAATTTTTTGTTTTTTTTGGTGAAATTTCTTGACAACCATTGGATGGATTGTCATAAAATTTGGTAGAGATATCCGCAGTGCCTTCAGGATGAATTGTCATGATTTTTCATCCAGCACTATCATCACGTCAAAATTCTAATTTGTCAAATACTTAGTTTTCTGACCAAATATCTGCAAAAATAATGACATACCAGTTAGCCTCAGCTTTGTGTTTAGTGCTAACTAGCAAATTTTATTATACTATCACACTAAACTAAAATGTTGAAAATAGTAACTTTTCCATTCTAAACATTACCATTGTCCTTAGGAGTATGTTAGCATGCTGAGGTTAGCATTTAGCTCAACGCATAGCTATATGGAGATACAGCCCCACAGAGCTGCTAGTATGGTTGTAGACTTTCAAGTCTTGTTTTAGGGTAGTTTGGTGGGTCCTCAGTATTTCTTCATATTTTTATTATTATTCTTTGTGTGGACCTTTGCTGATAGTATATAATAAACAAAAATGTATAGTCAGAGGGAAAGGATGAGGCTATTTGCTTTCTTTTATTTGACATCTGCTGGGCTTCTTTCCAGGGAATGAGGGATTGGATGTCCTGTATGTACCCTCTCCTCCCTGTCTCAATTAATGAGACTATTTCTGCCCTCAGAACAGCTAAGCCCAGCAAAGTTTGTCTAACCAACTCTCCAAATTGTCAGATAGTCATGCTGGTGAAGGAGAACCCTTTGCTAGTGGATGTAACAGCTCTGGAGAAGTGTTACCAGGTGATGGACCTGCTTTGTGACCAGTGTGTGAAGCAGCAAGACTTGAACGAGGTCCTGGCCATGAAGATGCACTACATCAGCTGTGTGCTGCAGAAATGCCTGGCCTTCCTACAGAAACAAGATGACAAGCTAGATGCACTTGTCAAGAGGTGAGGGTTATGAGTATAATAATTCTGTTTTCCTCTGAATATACAGTGGCTTCAGAAAATATTCAGACCCCCTCATTTTTGTACACTGTTTTGTTTTATAGGATTAATTGTAAATGGATAACATTGCCATTTTCGCCCACAAATCTGCACTCAATAAACCATGATGACAAAGTGAAAACATGTTTCAGGACATTTTTGCAAATTTATTAAAAATCAAAAACAGAAATCTCTCCTTTACAAAACTATTCAGACCCTTTGCTGTGGCACTTCAAATTGTTGTCAGGTGCATCTTGTTTGCTTTAATTATCCTTAAGAGCTCAATGGTAACAGTGCTTCAGAAATCCTCTGCAGTGATGGGAAAACCTACCAGAAAGACGTCAAGTCAGCATCACTCCATCAGTCAGACCTTTATGGTAGAGTTGCTAGATGGACACCACTTTGCATAAAAGGCATATGACAGCCCACTTGGAGTTTGCCACACGTAATTTAAAGGACTCTTGGAGCATGAGGAAAAACATTCTGTGGTCGGATGAGACAAAAATTGAACTCTTGGGGCAGAACTCCAAGCATTGTGTCGGGTAAACACCAGGCACTGCTCATCAGCCAAAGCCCAAATTTAAACCCAATACAATATCTCTGGAGGGATCTTAAAATGGCAGTTCACAGATGCTTCCCATCCAATCTGATGGAGCTTGAGAGGATATGCGAGGAAGAATGGGATAAAATACCTAAATTCAGGTGGCAAAACTTACGGAAACGTACCCAAGAAGACTTGAAACTGCTGCCAAAGGGTCCTTTACAAAGTAGTGAATCATTAGATAAGTCAATCAGACTGAACAGTGTGAGCATAAAAGTTGTACATTTTGTAGATTCCAGATTTTCAGATATCTCTGAAAACTAAGAATCTGCCTTTACACCAATACAATGAAGATGATTGGAGTTTTAGCAGAGGTCAAGGAGCCAAGATGATCAGTCATGGTCATCTTCATGGGCCCCTAATTATTTACAAAAAATATTATTGGAATCTAATTCAACTAGTTACAATATATAGTGTAAAATGAGAGTTTGGTTGTGCTACAAGAAAGCCCATGGAGAGCCTATTGTAATCATAAGCATAATAAATGGTATCTCTTCTTTCTGTTTTCCTTAACCTGCTTTAATGCTGCCGGGTCCCAGTCTGTTGAGGGGGAGAGACAGTGATGGCTTCCCACAGTACCAGGAGAAGTTCATTCGCGACTGCATCAGGAAGTTTCCTTACTGTGAGGTCACACTCCTTCAGCAGCTGGTGAGGAGCATTGCATCAGTAGAGATTGTAAGTGAAGAAGATTTCAGAGAATTGAAACCTAGTATATAACCTATAACATATAATTTTTAGCAAAAGGCCTTTGGAAAATAGTGTCAGTACAGTGGTTAACAGTAGTTGATGTTAGTGGATGTGGATGTTACTGATTAATTATTTTCTTTTTAACCACTGTTGTTGATATAACTTTAATACACAATTGTAACTTGTTTCCAGGGAAATGACCCAACAGCATTCTCAGTGCTGACGCAGGCCCTGACAGGTCAGATGGCGTTTGTAGATGCTGACTATTGTGCTACATGTGGGGAGAGGGGAGCAGACAAAAGGTGCTCCCTTTGTAAAACAGTAAGTCAAAGTCTGTTAAAAGCCCCCATCTTCAATATAATTCCATCATGTCATCAATAATCTCCATGTTGAACTACCTCTGGGCCATGTTCTCTTTTAATTGTGTTCAAGGTAAATTATTGCAGCTTGACCTGCCAAAAACTCCACTGGTTCACCCATAAAAAGATGTGCAGATCTCTGCAAGAGCAGAATGTCAACTTGGAGAAGGACACTCCAAGGTTGAAAGAACTGAAAGGTGCTCATCTTTTATCTGTGTTATACAGTTATATACTGTACACGTGTGGGTCACAGAGTTTGATCTGGGGACATATTGTTTATGGTTGCCTGTGGGTTGCTCTCTTCCCCCATCTCTCTTTGTATTGGCTATTTATCCCATTGCCTTCAAGTACCTGTCAGGGTAATTCCAGCATGTGTTTCCAGGTGTTGGGAGTGTGAAAAAAGTTGCATAAAGCCTTTGGTGTCTCCTGGACCTGTGTCTTATGTATGTCCTCAAGTGATGTTATGTGACTCGGCATTGGCTGGGGCTTTAGACTACAAAGTTTGAAAAAAAATCCAGGGGTCTTGAAGAAGTGAGCTGACCAGACATCTGTAGACAGCTCCTCATCTCTGCTTGGGGGAACAGCTTGAGGCTACATTAGCTGCTACTAGCATAACACACTCCAATTTCCAAGTAAACTGTCAGTGGTTGAGTTGCATTGTGGGTAATGTAGGGACCTATTAAAGCACCACAAACCAATTTTCAATTAATTTCATTTGACTTATAGATGCAAAATATAACGCAGTTATGCAGCAGGACAGTGAAATTTTTAGCCGGTACTGTATGTACTCTATGTATGCCTTCTTGTGCTAATTACTGTGTGAATCTCTGCTCCCTGTCAGATGATGAAAGCGACCTGGTGATGGAGACAGCCAACTTCCTGCAGGAGCTGTGTCTGCGGGCGGAGGAGAAGGTGGCTGCTGCTGGAGGCTACCCTGCAGAGCTGCTTGCCTGTCCCTCCACCTCTGCTGAGGGACCATCCTGCACACAAGACTGAGGCAGGACAACCAATCAAGGATCCTGAACAATGATTCTTTTTCATCTCTTTTTGTGAATCTTATCAAAAGTCACATATGGAGAGGCAGGGCCTAACAGAAACCATGTCAGCAGGATACATCCTTTTTATATATTTCACACAAAGCTATGTAGTTTTAGATCAGCCATGATACAAAGCTGTTCCTGGTAACTTTACACACTGGCAGCTGCAAAAAATATTAGTATTAGGATTTTCCAAATTAAAATAAGAAATCTTATAAGTTGTTGCCAGCAAATAGCCTTGTTATTGTGATAAATGAATAATAAAGGCATAAAGTGAATTCTAATGCTAGCTTTCCTGGGAGGAAAAATTGCTCACTAATGTTAAGGAGACTGTTCAGACATCTCTAAACTTGACTCCCCATATTGATCAAAAAAATCTACAGTATGTCATCTCAAATATTGAGGAATTGACCTCCTTCTTTCTCATATATTTCATTGTGTAACTTTATGTGTGAGATTATATTTTCTCCACATTCTATCAGTTTTTTAGCAAGATACTTCAAAACATTATGAATGAATTTGCACATAGTCCCACGGAAAGGTTATTTATAGGTCGAAACAATAGATTAATATCACTTAGAAACAGATTTACAAGTTTGTGTGCATATCAACAGACAGAAGAGAAAAATCATTTGCCCAGTGAGGGTGCTGGAGCGCTGGCTGTGTGGGGCTATTGTAAGGTAAAATTGTAAAAAAGAAGCTAGAACAGGGACCGCTGTTCCAGGCGACCATAAATTGCAACAATTGAGACCTTCAGTGGATTTCGTTCTCCATCTCTTTCTCGTCATTTCCTGTGATCGCTTTACTGTAACAATTTAATAAAGGCATATAGAGCCAATAAATGATGAAAAATAGAGGCAAGAACTTTTTTTTCATATATCCTGTCGTGTTTCAGGTACAGATTAACTCTCTTGCTACAGAAGAACATTGATATTAGACGATTCTGCAACACCCCAAATTATGTTCAGTTATATTCCCAATTTAAATTTAAAAGTCTCAATTTCAACATATCTGTGCATGTCAACTATGGTATATTTAATGAAAAATTGTGGCTGTGGAAAATAAACTACAGTTAAGGTGTGGTTAGGGTTAGGCAACACAAACCATTTGTTAAGGTTAGAGAAAGATTGTAGTTACTGTCAAAAAAAAGGCAAATGTTTGTGATAGCATTTGTGAAAGCACGCAAACTCCAGTCTCTTGCATAAATCAAATGCACTAAAATGGCATCTGTCACCTCAACCTCCCATCTCTTAACTTTGTGCCTCACTAAATAAAATGCACACTACTTCCTGGATTGGCACGGAACATTGGCACTGGACGTAATTTTGCAGACTTATACATATGGACATACATGTAATTGTGTGCATCTCCTGGACCGAATCAAGTTAGTTTTGGGTCATGGAAGTTATCAACGTTTGCTGAAAATCTTATAGAATCGGAATTTGTTGACCTTTAAATTACCTTGGTGATAGCAATCTCTCTACTGGTGAGAATGAGCAATTTTGCAGTGTCAACAGGAACACTGTAACATGGTCCATAGTTGAGTTACACCACACAAACATCAGGGTGGCCCTCTAGTAATGTGGGACAATAGCACCAGGCAATCAGGGGTCTCAGATCCACAGTTTTTACCTGAAGGAAACCTTGTATCATCTGTGGCCATGTGAATTCAGGGCCAATAACGGGGGGTGGTTTCTTATCAGTTGGTTAGGAAACAGTTTGGGCCGAGAATTTAATTGGTTTTAATTAATGTCAAGCAAGATCTATTGTGATCTTAGTGGTTACAACATGTGAGTTTCATTTTCAGTACAGGACATAGTAATATATCCCTAAATAACATAATAAGTGCAACATGACCTCTAATCAAATCAAATTTTCTTTTGTGCTGTCTTTATTAACAATATTTTTCATGGATTGTACATCATTTTAACTCTAAATGCAAAATGTATAGATATATGTCAGGTTGAGAACTGCATTGTGTATAGTTGCTTTTAGACATGGGGGTTATCCTTACATTGCACCCTGCATATTGTATCATAAATCAGGAAGAGACTTTGCTTTAGTGTGATTAGAATACAAAGCTGTGTATTGTTTAGAAGCTGTTTTAGCCAGTCACATCACAGAAAACACACAGCTCAGTTCTGTATGTAGGATCAGACACAGCTTTGTACAAATGCAGTAATGAACTACAAAAAGAGAATTATTGTATTTATGAAAAATACTTGACTTGATTTTCCTGAATTCAACTGTAAAATTACAGTTGTGTTATCATGGCAGTATTTCATAATATGAGCGTAACTGTGTTCTTTGTGAGGTCTTGGAAAGGCTGTATTTTATCTAGTGATGTGTATTTTATCATTTTAGATATGTTTTTTTGTTTTATTGTTAAAGTAGCTGGCCATGTCTATCAGTCTAACAAAATGGTGGAATTGAAGGCTGTAACATTAATCCTGTAGTTGCCTAACCTGGTGACACTGGTGACTACTTACTCAGCCTATTGTCTGCCTTACCTTTTAAAATGAATAAAGTTTGCTTACACCAAATGAACTGGGAGAAATTAGTTTTCCAGCTATATTGATATGCATACAGATATTCAAAATATCAACACCAAGTTTAAAACCACTGTGGTACTGGTCCTTTTTATCGATTAAAAAAATTAGAACAACACCCCCAAAATGAAAATGTTGGACACAGCCTGCATTTCCATGAGCGAGGTACTACTGTACGTAAGATACAGTAGTACCTCCCTTTCTAAACTGACTCACAACTCCTAATGTCCTTGCACCTTAAAGGGGCTACATGTAAGTTTTCTCTGCTGCCGAACATGGTTACGAGATGGGCCGACCGGGCCAGGGCTGGCTGGTTAGCATGCTAACTTCAGTAGAAGAAAAAAAGTGATAGAAATAGAGGCAAAATTAGAATAAACATTGACGTTGCTTTCCACTGCCAGAGACAGTTCTTGGGGACTAAAAGAATGAAGTTTGATGCTGAACTTGCAACATTTCTTGTAGTCTGGTAAGTAAACAGCTCTTAATGCTAACGTTGGCTTTGAAGGGGTAGCAAAATTTTACATACAGCATCTTTAACTGTGAAGATGTGATCATAACTGTTTTTGGGCCAGCTCAATCAAGAAATAGCGCTGGGCAGTCGAAACTAAAGCAAAGACAGTTGAAAATGTTTGAACCTGAGCCTAAAGTAAGACTCATTAAGTCTTGTGCCAAGACTTAATGAGTCTGCTTCATAAACATACAGTGTTGGCAGGAAATACAACAGCATGAACACCTACCAACACCTCCAAAGGTCACTAATTAACATATTGTAACTTGTTTGTTTGTTACATTTTCATTTATGTAAAGATTAATCACAATTTGTGGTTTGAGGTTGAGTTACAAGCTGGAACTATTTCTTGATGAACAGCTTCTGGGTGCAGAGACTGTGCTGTTTTCGACCGCAGCAGGCCGCTGGTGCTTTCAGAATAAAGCTGTAAAAAGCCACCATCCACTCCCTGTTCAGCAACAAACAGCAGAAAGACACAGTTAGAGACTAGCTGGTAAACATAGTGGAGCATTTAGCAGCTAAAGGACCAGATATTTCATAGATCACAGATCTACTTACTAACTTATAGGAGTTAGTAAAAACAAAAAACGGAATGGAAAATAGGATATAGATTCATCAGGTGGACACAAACACCACTCAAAATGAATGATTATATTGCTACTGGGTGTATAAATAAGTAAATGTTTGCTAAGTAAATACTAAGTTCACCTCATAAACTTAAAAGGTGATGATATGTCAGTGTTGTGTTCACAATAAAAGTTAAATAAAATAAAAGTGTAAGTATTGGCATTGAACTCAACTAAGAGTTGAAATAAAAAATGTATAAATTGTGCTGAGCTGATGAGATGTGCAAAGGTGTATACAAGTATATATATATATACAAATCATCAGCTGGCTCTGTCCCTGATTTCAACCCACTCTTTGGTCCAGTCGTTCAGGTGCACTCTGAGTTATTTCTAGGAGTGATGTCTCCCCTTGGATGGAGACAGTAGTCAGGGGAGGTCTACAACCAGCTTCTTCATCTTAATGATGTTCAGCTGCAGATGGTTTAGTCTGCAACACTCATCAAAGTCCTCCACCTGGCCCTTGTGTTCTGTCTCCTTTTGCTCATTGATACACATAATACACACAACAGCAGTGATCAGAGAACTCCTGCATATGGCATGACTTTGAGCTGTAACTGAAGTCTGATGTGTATAGAGTGAACAAGAATGGAAAGAAGAGGGTTAATTTTTGGAGCCCTGTATTGCTCACCACCATATCTGACACTGCTGGTCAGGTAGTCAAAGTTAATATGGGGAAGAGAAGGATTTCATATTGAATTACAGGTATTTCTTTTACATTTTCATTTTGGCTTTAGAAAAGAATTTATTTGTTTTGATTATGGCATACAACTCAGCTGAAATATCACAACTAATGATGTGATATTTGGGAGATTTAAGATCACCGGGGGATGCCTCTAAGGTTCACTGTTGTCTCCACTCTTATTTATCTTTGACAATTGTTTTAAGAACGCAAATAAATTCAGGAACTCAAATTTGGAAGCAAATTATAAAATTGCTTTGTTTACAGATTATTGTCTTTTTTTTTTTTTTTTTTTTTTTAAATCTTTTTTCTACTTGTAAGTAGATGTGTTGTGTAGGCCTGATCATTACATTCACTATGTGTAGGATTAGGAGAAGACCATTCTCACAGCAGACAATTTACCTTGTCACAGGAGGAAATGGTATAAGATATAAGTCTGACATTAATGTCTGTCCCATTACCTGTTCCAATAATAAGCAATGCCATGCCTGTGAATGTACTGTAATAGGGATCATACACCTACTGTAAATGGAAGGCAGCCGTTACAAAGGTTAGTGGTTACACCTGTTGACAAGTCAAAGCAACTGCTATGAGAAAAGTCAGTAGATGTTTCCCAATTCCATACTACAGACTTATTTTTGTGATTGTGATTATGCAGTGTGGTTACTGTGGAAAAATGACCAAACTAAGTAAACTCAAAACAGTCTGTATGCATACTTTTGATATATGCTACCATCCCATAATGCAATGCACAAAAGAAATGGAGGAGCGGTCCTGGCCCCAAATTACCAGGGAATGGTACTTGTCAGCAGTGAATTGCGAGTGAGAAATGCTAGTAGACAGGTTGGTTCTGACTTTGCTGCATTTTCTTGCAAAGTAGATTAATGTGATATGGTTTTTAGTGTAGACTTACGAATTATTAGTTTTATTTATATGAATGTATATGCTGAGACGATGTATTGTTGTATGTATTGTGTATTGTATTTTTATGTTTTTATGATTGTCTTATGTTAAAACCAAAGGCAAATTTCCACATTGTGGAAAATAAAGTTTTCGTATTCGTATTCCTATGTCTCAGCTTCCTAAAGAAAAGTCTGGCTTCCGAAAACAAAAAGAAAGAAAAGAAAGACGGGAGAGGGAAAAGAAAGTTCAACAGTATGCCACCCAATTTTACACAAAGAAAGGTGGGTGCATTCATTGAGTAGTGGAAATTAACCTGTTAGCTTAGTCCATTGTGAAATAGGCTCCCCTAACATCAGTTAATTAATATCTTCACAGAAACATACCTAATCAAGGCAGGCAACCTTTTAGTAAGCTATTCATACTAAATCAGTCCCTGCCCCTGCCTGGTGCTAGGCTCGACAGATTCAACTTCAGGCCAGCAGCCCTGTCTCCCATTCCCCATACTCCCTCAAATGAACCAGCCCTACTCCCAACAGAAGGAGGTGAGCAGCATTGTGTTGAATGACATGTCATATGGCATAATGCAGGGGGTCTGTGGCAATTTACGTTTTTATTATTGTGAAAAAAAGAAAAATTATTAAATCCTTTTCAATGATGAGAACATTTTAACTGTATAAGATGGCCTTTAGTATATTTCCTATAGAGGGTTTTAGTCTTGCATCAAATAGTGAATAATACCGTATGCAGAATGTTGCATGCATGTCTGCACAGTGTTATATTTTCAGGGTTGGCTTGGCCTGTAGTGGTGGAGTGGCAGGGGCCATCTTTTCATTGGGCCCAAAATCCCTGGCAGGACCCCTGTTAACACACACAAAACCCCTGCAGACAGGAGAACATAAAAGCTGTGCGGTTTGTTCTTCATTAGGTATTAGGTGTCAGCAAAGAATGCATTTGATAGCCCTGTTGCTTTCTTGATGATCTCATCCTTATGGAAACCTGCATTAGCACCAACATGCTCTAAAATGACAGTTCAAAGCACTGATAATGCACATAGGTTTTGTTTAGCACCTGCATTTGTAAAATATCTCTTGTTCTATTAAATGAGAGAGGAGATCTTGAAGAAACTTTTCCTCCAGCAAAACGGTTAAAAGGCAACTGGTACTGGTACAGTACAGTAAAGACTCACAATTTTTAATTACTTAACACAGCAAATATTAAGACAGTTTCAACTTTCGTCCAGTATACATGTCAAACTGCTTTGTTTTACTGATGCAGCATGACCTCGTATCTTGGGCTGACAAAGACAGACTTGACTTGACTGGGGATGAATGTTACAATACCTGACAAAAAGTGACAAAGAGTGGTTTAAAAAGGGACATGTCCCCTCAATTTTATTTTTATCAGGTTGTTGTCCTCTGACTGTCCATCCACCACTGTCCCTATAAGATAACAGAAGAGTTGTAAAAAAAATGTTGATATGCTTGGATGTTGACCTACACTCTGAGTCTCCTTTAGTTATTACTTTGCACTCAGTGCAGTTAGCTTAATGTGCAGTAAGGAGTGATGCTTCGAGACACATTTGGACTTTTTTGGCCTAGGTTTTGCCTCTCAGGCTACATAATAGTTAACCTTCCTTATTGGTGAATTTAGCTAGGGCCATAAGAATCCTGAAATGAATACCTGCAGACATATTCAGGGCGGAAAAAAGATACCCTGAACTTAATTTGAAACCGAAGCATGAAGAACACTATTTCTATGTTCTATTTTTATAGTTAATATTGTCATAAAAGGACACTATCCATGTCAACCACACTTCATAAAACTACATTGTTATGTTATCTTCATCTTGATAAAATGGCAGAAATTACATTATTAAAAAACATCCTTTTAATGATTTCCAATATACTATAGTGTTACCGCTGGACAGTAATAAAATCAGGCTACAGAGGTCTTTATAGTAACTGAGCAAAAGGAGGCTGAGTGGCATCACTCACTCTGTTTCTGATTGGACAGAACTGAAATGATACTCCCACATGTTTATATAGTTTATGCAAATAAGTGTGATGTTTAAAGTGTATGAATCGGCTAATAGCAGAACTAAGAGACGATACTGTTTCATGCTCTGGATCAAGGTTTTCTGTTGAAAATGAAGTTCTTCGTTGAGCCACATCCAGCCAAAGCTGTGTGGATGAGCTCACCATCATGATGTATGTATATGTCCAAATCATACAGTAGCAAGACAAAGCCTCCTCTCCACCTTCTTCCTGCCGAAACTTTGCCCGTAAGACCTGAGGTGTCCTCTTACAAGTCTTTCCCAGGACTCTCTGACAATGACTTTACTCCAACTTTCCTTGTCTCTCCTTTGATGCCACTGAAAATAGATCCACTCCAAAACTGTCAAGTTCATGCCATTACTGTTACACAGAGGCGGGAGTGTTTTTTTTCTTTTACTCTCAAAATTATCTCGAATTACCCCAAAAAGCTGTGTTTGTGATATCACATCATCAAGGTGGAGGTATGGATGAAGGGAGGATGAGAAAAAAGAACCTGGAGGCTTGTAAGAAGACTTTCAAAATTATTTGATCCCATAGAGAATTTGCTTATTTTTACATCTCAGAAACCGGAAATTTGAGATCAAGCTTTTATGATTTGCTGCCAGAGTGAGTATGACACTAGGATGAGGGAAGAAGGGATAAAAGGGTGGAAACATGAGGATGGGGCTTGAATTGAGACTCCACTTACAATCAGTTTGACAGCAGCCATGCTTGCTGCTTGTTCCTATGAGTATAGTGACAGGGGTTAGTGTGGAAATGGAGAACAGTGCAGTCAGGAAGACAGAGCTCTTTAGAAATTGAATGCATCACTGAAGAACGTTCACCGTTTGTGAGAAAGCGAGCTTGAAGAGAAGCCTCTTTTCTATCCTGGTACCCCTTTTGTCATCATTTTGAAAATCTGTCCACTTGCTTGTCATACTGTTAATATCTAGACTGCCAGTTAATTTTCAGTGCGCTTAAGTTAAAGTATAGCCAAGCAAATGTAGATTGAACCCTTCTTGGATGGATCTTTTAAATCTGATCACTAAATAGGGTCCATAACAGCATCTACAGTCAGGGACATAAATATTTACAGTTACACAATTTTTGTAATTTTGCGTCTCTACACCAACAAAATCGATTTGAAACAAAGCCATCAAGATGTGATTGAAGTATAGACTTTCAGCTTTACTTCGACGAAAATATCACATTAACCCTTTAAGTTGCCCAGCCATTTTTATGCATAGTCCCTAATTTTAATAGGTTCAGAAGTAACTGGAAAATTGACCAACAATCACTTTCATGGCTAGGTGTAGCCTGTTCCTCTGTTATTTCATGACAAATTCAGCAGATAAAAGGTCTGGTACAGTAAGATATGTTTCCAGAAAGCATTGTAACTGAAGACACTCTTAGAAATGATGATAGATTAAGGCTATACTTTTTTACTTTCCACATCTGCTAGTATAGAAGGGTCCATTAGTGTCCAAGTGACATAAATTTCATCATCAGAGTGTGTGCACAAGGCTCTGTGCGGACGTCCGTGTACCAATTTGCCACAATACTACAAGGGTACCAACTGCGCATGCTCCACACCCACTAGAGAGGAAAAGAGAACCATAAGGAGTTCCAGAACCTGCAAGAGTAACAAAAAATTAGATGACTGTACTTTTTTTGTTCATCTTTAAGTCGCTACTTTTATCATGGACACCGAAGTTCTTTGTTGAGTGACTTCTGATTAGTAATAATAAAATTAGTGATAATGTTTAAATTAAAGAATAAGAAAATTAAACTAAACTAACACACACAATTTAACTAATGTTAAATACTGAGTTGTCACCGTCCTCCTCTCTCTGTTCTCCTCTGATATCGTCATCTCCTGGCTGAAACTTCTGTGTCTTCTCTTTTCCTTTTTTATGTTGTTTATGGTGTTTGTGATGTGCTTAGAGGCAACTGGTCATTTGGGGCAACTAGGGCACAGCGCTACCTGTCGGCAGCCGAAAAAAAACTGTGGTTTTAGTGGTACTGAGTAAATTTGATAAATTATTTAAATTAACATAATTCTGGATAAACTGAAGACATATAAAATCTTTGGCTACTTTTTTTTCTCATCATTCTGCAATTTAAGCTAATTTCTGCCCTTGGTGCTGTAGAGTCTAGATCTCTCCCTCTCTCTCTTTCTCTCCAGACCCAGCCGGTCGAGGCAGATGGCCGTTCACCATAAGCCGGGTTCTGTTTAAGGTTTCTACCTGTTAAAAGGGAGTTTTTCCTGCCACTGACATCAAGTGCTTGCTCATGGGGGAATGTAGGGTCCCTGTAAATATAACTATAAAGAGTACGGTCTAGACCTGCTCTATATGAAAAGTACCCCGAGATAACCTCTGTTAGGATTTGGTGCTATATAAATAATTGAACTGAATTGGCTGATAGAATAGTTTTAAAATAATGTTTTAGAGGTTTTTTTTGCTTGCCAAGACACATTTCTTGAAATTAAGCTCCATATCCCAAAACCTTAAACACAAATGCATAACTGCACATTCATCTTCACAAACTTCAAACTTCCATATCAAAACCAAACTCTCCACTCAAAACTATGTAATCTTACATCGAAACCAAACTTTGCTTTCAGACATCATACAAAAGCCATCAAATACACTTACACTACAAAATAGCCATTACACACTGGTGAGATCAATTCAAAACACTACTGTAAAAACCTGTTACTACAATGAATAATGGTGCTTAAGGTTTTCCCCCATAACAATTTTAATTCCTCAGTATAGTGTAGTAAAATAAACTGAAATTGAGTGAAAAAGTAAATGTACTATAAAAATATGCAACTGATAAAGAATATAGATTACAGTAAAATAATTTCAATATATCAACCAATATAAACCAATTAAAAAAACTGTTATTAAATAAAGAAAGAAATCACATTTATTCTGCCTCAGCATCTCATCTCAGGTCTGGGTAAAGCCAGAGATTCCCATTAACATCACAGGCAACTTAGCCAGGCAGCAGGGGGGAAAAAACCCATGTTATGCCTTATCAACCTCTGGCAAGCCTCAACTGTAATACCTAAACAAGCCTCCTCCATTTCCTGGATGAGGTGAATATGGATGTAAGGGAGCATAGACCTTCAAATGCTATGCTGAAAAAAAACTCCTCCATGTTGCTAAATCTTGGGTTGTTTGTGAACCAGTCACGTACTAGAGCAGTCCAATGGAAATTGACATTGTCCCAAATACAACGTACCATGGCTCCTGTGCTTCTGCTGGCTCCCTCTGTTCTAGTCGGTATACATGATCTTGCAGACTATCAAGGAAAGCCAGCAGATGCATGGTGTTGTATGGACCAAGGGTGGGATGGTGGACGAGGACCGTGCCGTGGCTGATGGGGGTTCACAATTCCCTCCTCGCTGGCCAGGGACATTCACAATGGCCCGTTGGCCAGTCAGTTGGCCGGTCACGTTCCTCCCATTTCTCCTATTTTTGGTAAGATTAAATTCTGCTTTATCAACAAAGATGAGTTCATGAGGAGTGTGTCTAGCATCAATATCAAAGATTCTCTGCAGAACAGCTACAGTACATGTATGTGCTGTAACAGTGCAGAGTGAAGCCCTCAAAAGTTACAGTAGAGAGCAGTATATAAATGACCTAACTATTTTCCTATTTGAAAATCCAGATTATAGAGGCTACTGTGAAGTGGCTCAGATTTGACTGCACTCTTTGCCCAGCTTTCCTCATTGACAACCAATGTACAAGAACATGATCAACTAGAGTCGCATGAATCTCATCAGAGCTATTTATCTACTGGCCCTGGCCCTGGCCCTTCCACCTCTTCTCCTGTCTTCTTCCTCTACCTTCAGGTCTTTATGTATCCATTGCTCCAAAACAAGTCATATGACCCTTATGGCCCTTTTATTTATCTATCCCGAGGTTCTGATGGGCGTGTGAACAATTTTGACTCTTAGTGTTTCCTCTGAGGGAACTGGTTGTTAATTGGGTTCCAGTTGTGATGCCCTGAGTTAATTATATTGAATGCCAGTGTTTTCTAAATGAGCACATGGTGCAGACAGTGATATATGAAAGGATTTGTGTGCGGAGTTTTTCACAAAAATATTCAGAAATCTGAACCATGTGTGAGAACATGGGAACAGTGTTTATAGTTTTTTTTTAGAAATGTATCTGTCTTTTAGTAGAAGGTGTCATGGATTGGAATGTTTAGTTAATAGGCCCAGTTATAGTGTGTAAGGAATCAAGAAAAACTGTAATCACTATTGGCTGGAGTGATCTCTTTGTGGGGACAGCCCTACACTCAAAATGTCAAGTGTCTGGAGTGGGAAAACAACAACATTGTCCAAAGTCTTTGGTAATGAAAGCAGATTAAACACCAGCAAGTTGAACCCTGGGTCACACCCACACCAACTGTGTGGAAAATGAACTCTGGCACACCTGCAGACAATCACACAGACACAGACACAGGAGAGAGAGAGAAAGGGGCGAGAACCACTCAGGGAGTAGCATCAAGTTAGGTGGAGGCTGAATTGGAGTTGGAAGGCATGGCAGACGATGTCCCAAGGGCAGATGTAACAGTAATGGCTTGAGTTTAAACATGGCCAGGAGCTATTTCTGTTCTGCATGTCTATTTTCTTTCATTTTATGCATGTAACTACTGTGACTGTGAGCACTGTGAAAACATGGGTGACCTACAACTCATTACTGTGCCTGAGGCCTTCCTTTGTAGACACACAGAGAGCACTAAAAATACTCTGCTAATGTGCTGCTCATGTTATGCCTTCTGTGCAAGCACGGTCACTCCAAGAGGGCTGAAATACGAGTTAGGTCCATAAGTATTTTCACAGTGACACATTTTTCATAATACTGACTCTGTACACCACTGCAATGGATTTGAAAAGAAGCCATCAAGATGTGATTGAATCTGCAAGTTCAGGCCTGCATCTGTTTGCCAGAATCAGTTTGTACAGTTCATTCAAACAACCTTAGCTAAAAAGACAGAACATCGGCCTCAGTTGACAGGACATAGCTCAAACATTTACACAGGAAGGGGAAACACACATTAAAGGATAAATAGAACATAATCAAATGAGAGATAAACATTTTGCCATCACAAATATAAGGAAATGTTTTCAATTCTTGGGTGAAAATCAGTCTTTTCAGTCAATGATTGCCTGAAGTTTGGAACCCATGGATATCATCAAATGCTGAGTTTCCTCCCTTGAGATTCTTTGCCAGGCCTTTACTGAAGCTGCCTTCAGTTGCTGCTTGTTTGTGTCTTTGTGCCTTACGTTTCGTCTTCAGTAAGTGAAAAGCATACTTGCGTATACGTGAATACGTTGGCCATTGAAGAATATTCCATTTCTTTGCTTCGAGAAACTCTTGGGTTGCTTTTGTAGTATGTTTTGAGTCATTATCCAACCTGTTGTAAAGCACCATAGCAGCATTTGGCTAAATCTGAACAGATAGTATAGCCCTATACACTTCAGAATTCATCCTGCTACTTGTATCAGCAGTCATGTCATCAATAAACACCAGTGACCCAGTTTCATAGCAGCCATACATGCCCATGCCATAACACTGCCTCCACCATGAGCCCTTCCTTTCCTATCCTTACTCTTCTCTTCTCTTCATTCTGGTACAAGTTTATCTTGGTTTCATCTGTCGAAAGAATGTTGTTCCTGAACTGGGCAGGCTTTTTTAGAAGGTTTCCAGCAAGTCTAATCTGGCCTTTCTGTTCTTGAGTGTTAGTAGGGGTTTGCGCCTTGCGGTAAACCCGGATGTATTTAAATTCATGAAGTGTTCTTGATTGTAGACTTTGACAATGATATGCCTCCCTACCTCCTCCTCAGGAGTGTTCTTGATATTGTGAAGGGTTTTTCTTCACAGAGGAAAGAATTTTGCAAACATCCACTTTAGTTGTCTTCCATGGTCTTCCAGACTTTTTTTTAAAGAATGACCCAAATTGTTGATTTGGCTACTCTTGATGTTTGTGCTATCTGTCTGATGGGTTTGTTTTGTTTTTTCAGCTAATGATGGCCTCCTTTGTTTGCATCGACACATCTTTGGACCACATATCGAGAGTTCCCATGAACCGCTACCAAATGCAAATTCAACACTTGCAATCAACTCCATACCTTTAATCTGCTTAATTTGTCATGAAATAATGATGGAACAGGCCACACCTGGCCATAAAACTGATCAATTGTCAATTTTCCAATTACTCTTGAGCCTCTGAAAATGAGGGACTATGTATAAAAATGGCTGTAATTCCTAAACAGTTAATGTAATATTTTTGTCAAACCCCTTGAATTGAAGCAGAAAGTCTACACTTCAATCACATCTTGATGGCTTCATTTCAAAACGATTGTGGTGGTGAACAGAGGCAAAATTACAGAACAGACATTGTGTCACTGTCCAAACACTTAGGGACCTAACTGTACTTACTTTTGACTATATGTTTGTGTTCCTATCATGACTGCCTCGTGCATCCTGTGTTCTACTGGAGAGTCAGGAATGAATACAACCAGTCTGCAAGATGTAATTCAGCACATGACCAGTGGGGGCACTGTCAGAGAGCAAGATCAGTGGCAGCTTTGGGTCAACACAACAATGGTAGACAGTTTGAAGAGAAAGTAATAGAGTTTGTCCACCAGACATAATATCCACACTGTTGTTACTGCTGTTTTCTCTGCAATGATCTCAGCATCAACAATATTGTAACCACACTGAGTGTTGCCAAAGTTTCTGTTTAGGTTGTGCAGAAACAGAAGTTCACAAGAAAGATATTCTGCTTTTTGTTAGGGATGATTAGGCCTTAATTTGCCTAATCGCAAGCAAGTATGCAGCAGTTATCTATGTGTGGCTTAAGTCCAGCTTTGCTAAACGCTTTTTGATATTAAAGAACATTTGTAGAAACTCTCTTAGAAAACACTCTGATCAGGTTATCACTGTGTTGTCAGAATGCATACACACTCAAAATACAACATTCTGAAAGTTGTGTCTGCGCCTGAGTGCGCATTGTCTCTGGCACATGGTCTGTACTGCTGTTAAAGTGTGAATACAGAAAATACAGGGAAATGATTAGTGTTTGATTATTTATAAAATGAGCATCTATGCACAATCAGTGCCAGATGTATGCATATTTGGATAAAAACAAGCCTGTTGAGAAAACCAGTGAGAAAACGTCATGGCGTCAAGATGTAAATATACACAAGGAACATGAGGAACCAAGCTGACCTGTTGATGCTGGTGTGGCAGAATACCTCAGATGTATGAATACAGCTCTATTTCCCTGATCAGCAACACTGACCATTATTTATTTGAATTTGCTGATAGCTGTTCCTTACTGTAACCTTAAATAATGTGTTAGCTTATATATTTAAATACATAAATGTCTACTGAAGATTTCACCCTTGTACTATTAACTAAGTACTATTTTGCATTATACAAACAGGTTTTTCTTTTATTTTGTCGACCCCATTTATCAGTGAGGGTAGGCTAGATAGATAGGTAGACAGATAACACCGATAACACAACTAAAAAAAACAAACAAACAAACAAAAAAAACTTAGCTTAGACTTTCAGCTTTAATTCAAGGGGTTTAACAGAAATAACGCATTAACTGCTTAGGAAATACCGTCATTTTTAGAAATAGCCCCTCATTTTCAGAGGCTCAAAAGTAAATGGACAATTGACTGACAATCAGTTTCTGGCCAGGTGTGGCCTATTACCTCTTTACTTAATAACAAATTAAGCAGATAAAAGGTCTGGAGTTGATTCCAGGTGTTGAATTGCATTTGGTAGCTGTTCATTGGAACTCTCAATATGCGGTCCAGAGAGTTGTTGATGCAAATGAAGGAGGCCATCATTAGGCTTATTAAACAAACAAACCTATCAGATAAATAGCAGAAACTTTAGCAGTAGCTAAATCAACAATTTGGTATATTCTTAAAAAGAAGGAATGCACTGGCAATTTCAGCAACAAGAAAAGGTCTGGAAAACCAGTGAAGGCAACATAACTGAATGATCGCAGAATTCTCTGTGAAGAAAAATCCCTTCACAACATCTAGCCAGGTCAAGAACACTCTTGAGGAGGTAAGCGTATCATTGTCAAAGTCTACAATCAAGAGACGCCTTCGTGAATGTAATTACAGAGGGTTTACCACGAGGTGCAAACCACTGGACACACTCAAGAAGAGAAAGGCCAGGTTAAACTTTGCCAGAAACCCTCTAAAAAAGTCTGTCCAGTTCTCGAACGAGATTCTTTGGACAGATGAAACCAAGGTTAACTGTACCAGAATGATGGGAAGGGAAGAGTATAGAGAAGGAAAGGAACAGCTGATGATCCAAATCATACCACATCATCTGTCAGACATGGTTGAGGCATTTTATGGCATGGGCATGTATCTCTGCCAATGGAACGGTGTCACCGGTGATTATTGATTATGTGACTGCTGACAGAAGAAGCAGGATGAATTCTGAAGTGTATAGGGTTATACTTTCCACTCAGATTCAGCCATAGCCTGGTAGAAGGTGCACGGTAGATGCCTGCAGTTGTTAAAGGATCAAAAAAAAAAAAAAAGTAGTTTTTTCCCTTTTTTGTATAGTGCCTCCATGTGGCTGGTCCAGTTCAGTTTATTGTCCAGCTGTACTCCAGTTTTATTTATTTATTTATTTACTACAGTGAATTCCTTCAGCAGATGGTGGTATCATACTAACCGCCAGGAGTACAATGTCCTTCTTGCATATTCAGTCCTTGACGTAACATGTCAGCTAATAATCTGTCAACTGAGTGTACTGTCTATGATGATGCCTATGAATATTAAACACACACACACACACACACACACACACACACACACACACACACACACACATACATACATATATATATATATATATATTTATATACACACACACACACACACACACACACACACACACAC
>NC_053422.1:30393116-30436000 GCF_016859285.1 Xiphias gladius | reverse complement strand
ACAAACAACCAAGCAAGCAAACAAACAAACAAAAATCTTACTTCAATTTTACCTTAATTAGCTTTTTCCAGAGCTATAACCATATCTTATTGGCAGATGAACTTTGTTTAGTTGTCAGTGAATTGGCTTAGATGTCATTGCTTGTGGAATAAACCTTCCACTCTCTGTCTATAAGACTTCAAAAGAAAGGTAAGTATGTGCTTTGAATTGAGTTCTTATAACTACTTTAAGATTTTGGAATCACAGCAGATGTTGATTTTTTGTGTCTCTTCGCCGAGGAAACTTCATTTGACTCCAATATTCATTTGAGCATCTAGGTTCTTAATTCTTGCCAGATCGTTTTAGAAAACTTTCTACTTTAAGAAGACTCCCAAAGAAAGGTAAGTATGTGCTTTGAATTGAGTTTGTATAAGCATTTTTTGAAAACGCAATACATGTTTGATTTGATGTTCATTTGCAACCAGAGAGGGAATTTGAACATAATATAGTCTAAACAGCTTGTTTCTTCTTGGAACACACATATATATATATGTATATAAGATATGTTGTCGACCCCTCAAGCTCATCTAACTACTTTAAGATTTTGGAACCCAAGAAATTGCATGACTGATGATGGCAAACATGCTTTCATTTGATTTCAGTGCGCAGACGGTCCAAAATCACAGCAGATGTTGATTTTTGGCGTCTATTCGCCGGGAAAACTTCATTTGACTCAAATATTCATTTGAGCTGCTAGGCTCTTAATTCTTGCCAGATCGTTTTAGAAAACTTTCTACTTTAAGAAGGCTTCCAAAGAAAGGTAAGTATGTGCTTTGAATTGAGTTTGCATAAACATTTTTGGAAAACGCAGTACATGTTTGATTTGATGTTCATTCGCGACGAGAGAGGGAATTTCAACATAATATAGTCTAAACAGCTTGTTTCTTTTGGAACATATATGTATATAAGATATGTTGTCGACCCCTCAAGCTCATCTAACTACTTTAAGATTTTGGAACCCAAGAAATTGCATGACTGATGATGGCAAACATGCTTTAATTTGATTTCAGTGCGCAGACGGTCAAAAATCACAGCAGATGTTGATTTTTGGCGTCTATTCGCCGAGAAACTTCATTTGACTCAAATATTCATTTGAGCTGCTAGGCTCTTAATTCTTGCCAGATCGTTTTAGAAAACTTTCTACTTTAAGAAGACTTCCAAAGAAAGGTAAGTATGTGCTTTGAATTGAGTTTGTATAAGCATTTTTTGAAAACGCAGTACATGTTTGATTTGATGTTCATTCGCGACCAGAGAGGGAATTTGAATATAATATAGTCTAAACAGCTTGTTTCTTCTTGGAACACACCTATATATATGTATATAAGATATGTTATTGACCCCTCAAGCTCATCTAACTACTTTAAGATTTTGGAACCTAAGAAATTGCATGACTGATGATGGCAAACATGCTTTCATTTGATTTCAGTGCGCAGACGGTCCAAAATCACAGCAGATGTTGATTTTTGGCGTCTATTCGCCGAGAAAACTTCATTTGACTCAAATATTCATTTGAGCTGCTAGGCTCTTAATTCTTGCCAGATCGTTTTAGAAAACTTTCTACTTTAAGAAGGCTTCCAAAGAAAGGTAAGTATGTGCTTTGAATTGAGTTTGCATAAGCACTTTTTTGAAAACGCAGTACATGTTTGATTTGATGTTCATTCGCGACCAGAGAGGGAATTTGAACATAATATAGTCTAAACAGCTTGTTTCTTTTGGAACATACCTATATGTTGTCGACCCCTCAAGCTCATCTAACTACTTTAAGATTTTGGAACCTAAGAAATTGCATGACTGATGATGGCAAACATGCTTTCATTTGATTTCAGTGCGCAGACGGTCCAAAATCACAGCAGATGTTGATTTTTTGGGGTCTATTCCTCGAGAAAACTTCATTTGACTCAAATATTCATTTGAGCTGCTAGGCTCTTAATTCTTACCAGATCGTTTTAGAAAACTTTCCACTTTAAGAAGACTCCCAAAGAAAGGTAAGTATGTGCTTTGAATTGAGTTTGCATAAACATTTTTGGAAAACGCAGTACATGTTTGATTTGATGTTCATTCGCGACGAGAGAGGGAATTTCAACATAATATAGTCTAAACAGCTTGTTTTTTTTGGAACACACCTATATGTATATAACATATCTTGTCGACCCCTCAAGCTCATCTAACTACTTTAAGATTTTGGAACCCAAGAAATTGCATGAATGATGATGGCAAACATGCTTTCATTTGATTTCAGTGCGCAGACGGTCCAAAATCACAGCAGATGTTGATTTTTTGGGATCTATTCCTCGAGAAAACTTCATTTGACTCAAATATTCATTTGAACTGCTAGGCTCTTAATTCTTGCCAGATCGTTTTAGAAAACTTTCTACTTTAAGAAGGCTTCCAAAGAAAGGTAAGTATGTGCTTTGAATTGATATTGTATGAGCATTTTTTGAAAACGCAGTACATGTTTGATTTGATGTTCATTCGCGACGAGAGAGGGAATTTGAACATAATATAGTCTAAACAGCTTGTTTCTTTTGGAACACACCTATATGTTGTCGACCCCTCAAGCTCATCTAACTACTTTAAGATTTTGGAACCCAAGAAATTGCATGACTGATGATGGCAAACATGCTTTCGTTTGATTTCAGTGTGCAGACTTTCCAAAATCACAGCAGATGTTGATTTTTGGCGTCTATTCGCCGAGAAAACTTCATTTGACTCAAATATTCATTTGAGCTGCTAGGCTCTTAATTCTTGCCAGATCGTTTTAGAAAACTTTCTACTTTAAGAAGACTCCATAAGCAAGGTAAGTATGTGCTTTGAATTGAGTTTGTATAAGCATTTTTTGAAAACGCAGTACATGTTTGATTTGATGTTCATTCGCGACGAGAGAGGGAATTTCAACATAATATAGTCTAAACAGCTTGTTTATTTTGGAACACACCTATATGTTTTCGACCCCTCAAGCTCATCTAACTACTTTAAGATTTTGGAACCTAATAAATTGCATGACTGATGATGGCAAACATGCTTTCATTTGATGTCAGTGCGCAGACGGGCCAGAATCACAGCAGATGTTGATTTTTGGCGTCTTTGCAGCGAGAAAACTTCATTTGACTCAAATATTCATTTGAGCTGCTAGGCTCTTAATTCTTGCCAGATCGTTTTAGAAAACTTTCTACTTTAAGAAGACTCCCAAAGAAAGGTAAGTATGTGCTTTGAATTGAGTTTGTATAAGCATTTTTTGGAAACACAGTACATGTTTGATTTGATGTTCATTCGCGACGAGAGAGGGAATTTGAATATAATATAGTCTAAACAGCTTGTTTCTTCTTGGAACACACCTATATATATATGTATATAAGATATGTTGTCGACCTCTCAAGCTCATCTAACTACTTTAAGATTTTGGAACCCAAGAAATTGCATGACTGATGATGGCAAACATGCTTTCATTTGATTTCAGTGCTTGACGGTCCAAAATCACCGCAGAAGTTGATTTTTGGGTCTATTCCGAGAAAACTTCATTTGACTCCAATATTCATTTGAGCTGCTAGGCTCTTAATTCTTGCCAGATCGTTTTGGAAAACTTTCTACTTTAAGAAGACTCCCAAAGAAAGGTAAGTATGTCCTTTGAATTGAGTTTGTATAAGCATTTTTTGAAAACGCAGTATATGTTTGATTTGATGTTCATTCGCGACCAGAGAGGGAATTTGAACATAATATAGTTTAAACAGCTTGTTTCTTTTGGAACACACCTATATGTTATTGACCCCTCAAGCTCATCTAACTACTTTAAGATTTTGGAACCTAAGAAATTGCATGACTGATGATGGCAAACATGCTTTCATTTGATTTCAGTGCGCAGACGGTCCAAAATCACAGCAGATGTTGATTTTTTGGGGTCTATTCCTCGAGAAAAATTCATTTAACTCAAATATTCATTTGAGCTGCTAGGCTCTTAATTCTTGCCAGATCGTTTCAGAAAACTTTCTACTTTGAGAAGATTTCCAAAGAAAGTTAAGTATGTGCTTTGAATTGAGTTTGTATAAGCATTTTTTGAAAACGCAGTGCATGTTTGATTTGATGTTCATTCGCGACCAGAATGGGAATTTGAACATAATATAGTCTAAACAGCTTGTTTCTTCTTGGAACACACCTATATATATGTATATAAGATATGTTATTGACCCCTCAAGCTCATCTAACTACTTTAAGATTTTGGAACCTAAGAAATTGCATGACTGATGATGGCAAACATGCTTTCATTTGATTTCAGTGCGCAGACGGTCCAAAATCACAGCAGATGTTGATTTTTGGCGTCTATTCGCCGAGAAAACTTCATTTGACTCAAATATTCATTTGAGCTGCTAGGCTCTTAATTCTTGCCAGATCTTTTTAGAAAACTTTCTACTTTAAGAAGGCTTCCAAAGAAAGCTTAGTATGTGCTTTGAATTGATATTGTATAAGCATTTTTTGAAAACGCAGTACATGTTTGATTTGATGTTCATTCGCGACCAGAGAGGGAATTTGAACATAATATAGTCTAAACAGCTTGTTTCTTTTGGAACATACCTATATGTTGTCGACCCCTCAAGCTCATCTAACTACTTTAAGATTTTGGAACCTAAGAAATTGCATGACTGATGATGGCAAACATGCTTTCATTTGATTTCAGTGCGCAGACGGTCCAAAATCACAGCAGATGTTGATTTTTTGGGGTCTATTCCTCGAGAAAACTTCATTTGACTCAAATATTCATTTGAGCTGCTAGGCTCTTAATTCTTACCAGATCGTTTTAGAAAACTTACTACTTTAAGAAGACTCCCAAAGAAAGCTAAGTATGTGCTTTGAATTGAGTTTGCATAAACATTTTTGGAAAACGCAGTACATGTTTGATTTGATGTTCATTCGCGACCAGAGAGGGAATTTGAACATAATATAGTCTAAACAGCTTGTTTCTTTTGGCACACACATATATGTATATAACATATCTTGTCGACCCCTCAAGCTCATCTAACTACTTTAAGATTTTGGAACCCAAGAAATTGCATGAATGATGATGGCAAACATGCTTTCATTTGATTTCAGTGCGCAGACGGTCCCAAAACACAATGGATGTTGATTTTTGGGATCTATTCGCCGAGAAAACTTCATTTGACTCAAATATTCATTTGGGCTTCTAGGCTCTTAATTCTTACCAGATTGTTTTAGAAAACCTTCTATTTTAAGAAGGCTCCCAAAGAAAGCTTAGTATGTGCTTTGAATTGAGTTTGCATAAGCACTTTTTTGAAAACGCAGTACATGTTTGATTTGATGTTCATTCGCGACGAGAGAGGGAATTTGAACATAATATAGTCTAAACAGCTTGTTTCTTTTGGAACACACCTATATATATATGTATATAAGATATGTTGTCGACCCCTCAAGCTCATCTAACTACTTTAAGATTTTGGAACCCAAGAAATTGCATGACTGATGATGGCAAACATGTTTTCGTTTGATTTCAGTGTGCAGACTTTCCAAAATCACAGCAGATGTTGATTTTTGGCGTCTATTCGCCGAGAAAACTTCATTTGACTCAAATATTCATTTGAGCTGCTAGGCTCTTAATTCTTGCCAGATCGTTTTAGAAAACTTTCTACTTTAAGAAGACTCCATAAGCAAGGTAAGTATGTGCTTTGAATTGAGTTTGTATAAGCATTTTTTGAAAACGCAGTACATGTTTGATTTGATGTTCATTCGCGAGAGAGAGGGAATTTCAACATAATATAGTCTAAACAGCTTGTTTATTTTGGAACACACCTATATGTTTTCGACCCCTCAAGCTCATCTAACTACTTTAAGATTTTGGAACCTAATAAATTGCATGACTGATGATGGCAAACATGCTTTCATTTGATTTCAGTGCGCAGACGGGCCATAATCACAGCAGATGTTGATTTTTGGCGTCTTTGCAGCGAGAAAACTTCATTTGACTCAAATATTCATTTGAGCTGCTAGGCTCTTAATTCTTGCCAGATCGTTTTAGAAAACTTTCTACTTTAAGAAGACTCCCAAAGAAAGGTAAGTATGTGCTTTGAATTGAGTTTGTATAAGCATTTTTTGGAAACACAGTACATGTTTGATTTGATGTTCATTCGCGACGAGAGAGGGAATTTGAATATAATATAGTCTAAACAGCTTGTTTCTTCTTGGAACACACCTATATATATATGTATATAAGATATGTTGTCGACCTCTCAAGCTCATCTAACTACTTTAAGATTTTGGAACCCAAGAAATTGCATGACTGATGATGGCAAACATGCTTTCATTTGATTTCAGTGCGCAGACGGTCCAAAATCACCGCAGAAGTTGATTTTTGGGGTCTATTCGCCGAGAAAACTTCATTTGACTCCAATATTCATTTGAGCTGCTAGGCTCTTAATTCTTGCCAGATCGTTTTGGAAAACTTTCTACTTTAAGAAGACTCCCAAAGAAAGGTAAGTATGTCCTTTGAATTGAGTTTGTATAAGCATTTTTTGAAAACGCAGTATATGTTTGATTTGATGTTCATTCGCGACCAGAGAGGGAATTTGAACATAATATAGTTTAAACAGCTTGTTTCTTTTGGAACACACCTATATGTTATTGACCCCTCAAGCTCATCTAACTACTTTAAGATTTTGGAACCTAAGAAATTGCATGACTGATGATGGCAAACATGCTTTCATTTGATTTCAGTGCGCAGACGGTCCAAAATCACAGCAGATGTTGATTTTTTGGGGTCTATTCCTCGAGAAAAATTCATTTAACTCAAATATTCATTTGAGCTGCTAGGCTCTTAATTCTTGCCAGATCGTTTCAGAAAACTTTCTACTTTGAGAAGATTTCCAAAGAAAGTTAAGTATGTGCTTTGAATTGAGTTTGTATAAGCATTTTTTGAAAACGCAGTGCATGTTTGATTTGATGTTCATTCGCGACCAGAATGGGAATTTGAACATAATATAGTCTAAACAGCTTGTTTCTTTTGGAACATACCTATATATATATGTATATAATATTTGTTGTCGACCCCTCAAGCTCATCTAACTACTTTAAGATTTTGGAACCTAAGAAATTGCATGACTGATGATGGCAAACATGCTTTCATTTGATTTCAGTGCGCAGACGGTCCAAAATCACAGCAGATGTTGATTTTTGGCGTCTTTTCAGCGAGAAAACTTCATTTGACTCAAATATTCATTTGAGCTGCTAGGCTCTTAATTCTTGCCAGATCATTTTAGAAAACTTTCTACTTTAAGAAGGCTTCCAAAGAAAGGTAAGTATGTGCTTTGAATTGATATTTTATAAGCATTTTTTGAAAACGCAATACATGTTTGATTTGATGTTCATTCGCGACCAGAGAGGGAATTTGAACATAATATAGTCTAAACAGCTTGTTTCTTTTGGAACATACCTATATGTTGTCGACCCCTCAAGCTCATCTAACTACTTTAAGATTTTGGAACCCAAGAAATTGCATGACTGATGATGGCAAACATGCTTTCATTTGATTTCAGTGCGCAGACAGGCCAAAATCACAGCAGATGTTGATTTTCTGCGTCTATTCGCCGAGAAAACTTCATTTGACTCAAATATTCATTTGGGCTTCTAGGCTCTTAATTCTTGCCAGATCGTTTTAGAAAACCTTCTACTTTAAGAAGACTCCCAAAGAAAGGTAAGTATGTGCTTTGAATTGAGTTTGCATAAGCACTTTTTTGAAAACGCAGTACATGTTTGATTTGATGTTCATTCGCGACGAGAGAGGGAATTTGAACATAATATAGTCTAAACAGCTTGTTTTTCTCTTGGAACACACCTATATGTTGTCGACCCCTCAAGCTCATCTAACTACTTTAAGATTTTGGAACCCAAGAAATTGCATGACTGATGATGGCAAACATGCTTTCATTTGATTTCAGTGCGCAGACGGTCCAAAATCACCGCAGAAGTTGATTTTTGGGGTCTATTCACGAGAAAACTTCATTTGACTCCAATATTAATTTGAGCTGCTAGGCTCTTAATTCTTACCAGATCGTTTTAGAAAACTTACTACTTTAAGAAGACTCCCAAAGAAAGGTAAGTATGTGCTTTGAATTGAGTTTGCATAAACATTTTTGGAAAACGCAGTACATGTTTGATTTGATGTTCATTCGCTTTAGAGAGGAATTTGAACATAATATAGTCTAAACAGCTTGTTTCTTTTGGAACACACATATATGTATATAAGATATCTTGTCGACCCCTCAAGCTCATCTAACTACTTTAAGATTTTGGAACCCAAGAAATTGCATGAATGATGATGGCAAACATGCTTTCATTTGATTTCAGTGCGCAGACGGTCCAAAATCACAGCAGATGTTGATTTTTAGATCTATTCACGAGAAAACTTCATTTGACTCAAATATTCATTTGAGCTGCTAGGCTCTTAATTCTTGCCAGATCGTTTTAGAAAACCTTCTATTTTAAGAAGGCTCCCAAAGAAAGCTTAGTATGTGCTTTGAATTGAGTTTGCATAAGCACTTTTTTGAAAACGCAGTACATGTTTGATTTTATGTTCATTCGCGACGAGAGAGGGAATTTGAACATAATATAGTCTAAACAGCTTGTTTTTGGAACACACCTATATGTTGTCGACCCTCAAGCTCATCTAATTAAGATTTGATAACAGCTTGTTTTTCTCTTGGAACACACCTATATGTTGTCGACCCCTCAAGCTCATGTAACTACTTTAAGATTTTGGAACCTAAGAAATTGCATGACTGATGATGGCAAACATGCTTTCATTTGATTTCAGTGCGCAGACTTTCCAAAATCACAGCAGATGTTGATTTTCGGCGTGTATTCACTGAGAAAACTTCATTTGACTCAAATATTCATTTGAGCTGCTAGGCTCTTAATTCTTGCCAGATCGTTTTAGAAAACTTTCTACTTTAAGAAGACTCCATAAGAAAGGTAAGTATGTGCTTTGAATTGAGTTTGTATAAGCATTTTTTGAAAACGCAGTACATGTTTGATTTCATGTTCATTCGCGACGAGAGGGAAGTTGAACAGAATATAGTCTAAACAGCTTGTTTTTCGAACACACCTATATGTAAGATATGTTGTCGACCCTCAAGCTCATCTAACTACTTTAAGATTTTGGAAGCTAAGAAATTGCATGACTGATGATGGCAAACATGCTTTCACTTGATTTCAGTAAGAGACGGTCCAAAATCACAGCAGATGTTGATTTTGGCGGTATTCACGAGAAAATTCATTTGACTCAATATTCATTTGAGCTGCTAGGCTCTTAATTCTTGCCAGATCGTTTTAGAAAACTTTCTACTTTAAGAAGATTTCCAAAGAAAGGTAAGTATGTGCTTTGAATTGAGTTTGTATAAGCATTTTTGAAAAACGCAGTACATGTTTGATTTGATGTTCATTCGCATTTGAGAGGGAATTTGAACATAATATAGTCTAAACAGCTTGTTTCTTTTGGAACATATATGTATATAAGATATGTTGTCGACCCCTCAAGCTCATCTGACTACTTTAAGATTTTGGAACCTAATAAATTGCATGAATGATGATGGCAAACATGCTTTCATTTGATTTCAGTGCGCAGACGGTCCAAAATCACAGCAGATGTTGATTTTTTGGGATCTATTCGCCGAGAAAACTTCATTTGACTCAAATATTCATTTGAGCTTCTAGGCTCTTAATTCTTGCCAGATCGTTTTAGAAAACCTTCTATTTTAAGAAGGCTCCCAAAGAAAGCTTAGTATGTGCTTTGAATTGAGTTTGCATAAGCACTTTTTTGAAAACGCAGTACATGTTTGATTTGATGTTCATTCGCGACGAGAGAGGGAATTTGAACATAATATAGTCTAAACAGCTTGTTTCTTTTGGAACACACCTATATGTTGTCGACCCCTAAAGCTCATCTAACTACTTTAAGATTTGATGTTCATTATATAGTCTAAACAGATATGTTGTCGACCCTCAAGCTCATGTAACTACTTTAAGATTTTGGAACCTAAGAAATTGCATTACTGATGATGGCAAACATGCTTTCATTAGATTTCAGTGCGAGACTTTCCAAAATCACAGCAGATGTTGATTTTGGCGTGTATTCACGAGAAAACTTCATTTGACTCAAATATTCATTTGAGCTGCTAGGCTCTTAATTCTTGCCAGATCGTTTTAGAAAACTTTCTACTTTAAGAAGACTCCATAAGCAAGGTAAGTATGTGCTTTGAATTGAGTTTGTATAAGCATTTTTTGAAATCGCAGTACATGTTTGATTTGATGTTCATTCGCCATTTAGAGAGGGAATTTGAACATAATATAGTCTAAACAGCTTGTTTTTCGAACACACCTATATAAGATATGTTGTCGACCCTCAAGCTCATCTAACTACTTTAAGATTTTGGAACCTAAGAAATTGCATGACTGATGATGGCAAACATGCTTTCATTTGATTTCAGTGCGCAGACGGTCCAAAATCACAGCAGATGTTGATTTTTGGCGTGTATTCGCCGAGAAAAATTCATTTGACTCCAATATTCATTTGAGCTGCTAGGCTCTTAATTCTGCCAGATCGTTTTAGAAAACTTTCTACTTTAAGAAGATTTCCAAAGAAAGTTAAGTATGTGCTTTGAATTGAGTTTGTATAAGCATTTTTGAAAAACGCAGTACATGTTTGATTTGATGTTCATTCGCCATGAGAGAGGAATTTGAACATAATATAGTCTAAACAGCTTGTTTCTTTTGGAACATATATGTATATAAGATATGTTGTCGACCCCTCAAGCTCATCTGACTACTTTAAGATTTTGGAACCCAAGAAATTGCATGAGTGATGATGGCAAACATGCTTTCAATTGATTTCAGTGCGCAGACGGGTCAGAATCACAGCAGATGTTGATTTTTGGCGTCTTTTCAGCGAGAAAACTTCATTTGACTCCAATATTCATTTGAGCTGCTAGGCTCTTAATTCTTGCCAGATTGTTTTAGAAAACTTTCTACTTTAAGAAAGCTTCCAAAGAAAGGTAAGTATGTGCTTTGAATTGAGTTTGTATAAGCATTTTTTGAAAACGCAGTACATGTTTGATTTGATGTTCATTCGCGACCAGAGAGGGAATTTGAACATAATATAGTCTAAACAGATTCTTTTCTTTTGGAACACATCTATATGTTGTCGACCCCTCAAGCTCATCTAACTACTTTAAGATTTTGGAACCTAAGAAATTGCATGACTGATGATGGCAAACATGCTTTCATTTGATTTCAGTGCGCAGACGGTCCAAAATCACAGCAGATCTTGATTTTACGCCTATTCACGAGAAAACTTCATTTGACTCAAATATTCATTTGAGCTGCTAGGCTCTTAATTCTTGCCAGATCGTTTTAGAAAACTTTCTACTTTAAGAAGGCTTCCAAAGAAAGGTAAGTATGTGCTTTGAATTGATATTGTATAAGCATTTTTTGAAAACGCAGTACATGTTTGATTTGATGTTCATTCGCGACGAGAGAGGGAATTTGAACATAATATAGTCTAAACAGCTTGTTTCCTTTGGAACACACCTATTTGTATATGTCTATAAGATATGTTGTCGACCCCTCAAGCTCATCTAACTACTTTAAGATATTGGTACCTAAGAAATTGCATGACTGATGACGGCAAGCATGCTTTCATTTGATTTCAGTGCGCAGACGGTCCAAAATCACAGCAGATGTTGATTTTTGGCGTCTATTCCTCGAGAAAACTTCATTTGACTCAAATATTCATTTGAGCTGCTAGGCTCTTAATTCTTGCCAGATCGTTTTAGAAAACTTTCTACTTTAAGAAGACTTCCTAAGAAAGCTAAGTATGTGCTTTGAATTGAGTTTGCATAAGAACTTTTTTTAAAACGCAGTACATGTTTGATTTGATGTTCATTCGCGACGAGAGAGGGAATTTGAACATAATATAGTCTAAACAGCTTGTTTCTTTTGGAACACACCTATATTTATGTATACAAGATATGGTATTGACCCCTCAAGCTCATCTAACTACTTTAAGATTTTGGAACCCAAGAAATTGCATGACTGATGATGGCAAACATGCTTTCATTTGATTTCAGTGCGCAGACGGGCCAAAATCACAGCAGATGTTGATTTTTGGCGTCTATTCGCCGAGAAAACTTCATTTGACTCAAATATTTATTTGAGCTGCTAGGCTCTTAATTCTTGCCAGATCGTTTTAGAAAATTTTCTACTTTAAGAAGACTCCCAAAGAAAGCTAAGTATGTGCTTTGAATTGAGTTTGCATAAACATTTTTGGAAAACGCAGTACATGTTTGATTTGATGTTCATTCGCGACGAGAGGGAATTTGAACATAATATAGTCTAAACAGCTTGTTTCTTTTGGAACACACCTATATACATATGTATATAAGATATGTTGTCGACCCCTCAAGCTCATCTAACTACTTTAAGATTTTGGAGCCTAATAAATTGCATGACTGATGATGGCAAACATGCTTCCATTTGATGTCAGTGCGCAGACGGGCCAGAATCACAGCAGATGTTGATTTTTGGCGTCTATTCGCCGAGAAAACTTCATTTGACTCAAATATTCATTTGAGCTGCTAGGCTCTTAATTCTTGCCAGATCGTTTTATAAAACTTTCTACTTTAAGAAGACTCCCAAAGAAAGGTAAGTATGTGCTTTGAATTGAGGCTTTGAATTGAGTTTGTATAAGCATTTTTATAAAACGTAGTACATGTTTGATTTGATGTTCATTCGCGACGAGAGAGGGAATTTGAACATAATACAGTCTAAACAGCTTGTTTCTTTTGGAACACACCTATATGTATATAAGATATGTTGTCGACCCCTCAAGCTCATCTAACTACTTTAAGATTTTGGAACACAAGAAATTGCATGACTGATGATGGCAAACATGCTTTCATTTGATTTCAGTGCGCAGACGGGCCAAAATCACAGCAGATGTTGATTTTTGGCGTGTATTCGCCGAGAAAAATTCATTTGACTCCAATATTCATTTGAGCTGCTAGGCTCTTAATTCTTGCCAGATCGTTTTAGAAAACTTTCTACTTTGAGAAGATTTCCAAAGAAAGTTAAGTATGTGCTTTGAATTGAGTTTGTATAAGCATTTTTTGAAAACGCAGTGCATGTTTGATTTGATGTTCATTCGCGACGAGAGAGGGAATTTGAACATAATATAGTCTAAACAGCTTGTTTCTTTTGGAACATATATGTATATAAGATATGTTGTCGACCCCTCAAGCTCATCTAACTACTTTAAGATTTTGGAACACAAGAAATTGCATGACTGATGATGGCAAACATGCTTTCATTTGACTTCAGTGCGCAGACGGTCCAAAATCACAGCAGATGTTGATTTTTGGCGTGTATTCGCCGAGAAAAATTCATTTGACTCCAATATTCATTTGAGCTGCTAGGCTCTTAATTCTTGCCAGATCGTTTTAGAAAACTTTCTACTTTGAGAAGATTTCCAAAGAAAGTTAAGTATGTGCTTTGAATTGAGTTTGTATAAGCATTTTTTGAAAACGCAGTACATGTTTGATTTGATGTTCATTCGCGACGAGAGAGGGAATTTGAACATAATATAGTCTAAACAGCTTGTTTCTTTTGGAACACACCTATATGTATATAAGATATGTTGTCGACCCCTCAAGCTCATCTAACTACTTTAAGATTTTGGAACCCAAGAAATTGCATGACTGATGATGGCAAACATGCTTTCATTTGATTTCAGTGCGCAGACGGTCCAAAATCACAGCAGTTGTTGATTTCTGGCGTGTATTCGCCGAGAAAACTTCATTTGACTCAAATATTCATTTGAGCTGCTAGGCTCTTAATTCTTGCCAGATCGTTTTAGAAAACTTTCTACTTTAAGAAGACTTCCAAAGAAAGCTAAGTATGTGCTTTGAATTGAGTTTGTATAAGCATTTTTTGAGAACGCAGTACATGTTTGATTTGATGTTCATTCGCGACGAGAGAGGGAATTTGAACATAATATAGTCTAAACAGCTTGTTTCTTTTGGAACACACCTATATGTATATAAGATATGTTGTCGACCCCTCAAGCTCATCTAACTACTTTAAGATTTTGGAACCCAAGAAATTGCATGACTGATGATGGCAAACATGCTTTCATTTGATTTCAGTGCAGACGGTCCAAAATCACAGCAGATGTTGATTTTTGGCGTCTATTCGCCGAGAAAACTTCATTTGACTCAAATATTCATTTGAGCTGCTAGGCTCTCAATTCTTGCCAGATCGTTTTAGAAAACTTTCTACTTTAAGAAGACTTCCAAAGAAAGGTAAGTATGTGCTTTGAATTGAGTTTGCATAAGCATTTTTTGAAAACGCAGTACATGTTTGATTTGATGTTCATTCGCGATGAGAGATGGAATTTGAACATAATATAGTCTAAACAGCTTGTTTCTTTTGGAACACACCTATATGTATATAAGATATGTTGTCGACCCCTCAAGCTCATCTAACTACTTTAAGATTTTGGAACCCAAGAAATTGCATGACTGATGATGGCAAACATGCTTTCATTTGATTTCAGTGCGCAGACGGGCCAAAATCACAGCAGATGTTGATTTTTAGGCCTATTCGCGAGAGAAAAACTTCATTTGACTCAAATATTCATTTGAGCTGCTAGGCTCTCAATTCTTGCCAGATCGTTTTAGAAAACTTTCTACTTTAAGAAGACTCCATAAGCAAGGTAAGTATGTGCTTTGAATTGAGTTTGCATAAGCACTTTTTTGAAAACGCAGTACATGTTTGATTTGATGTTCATTCGCATGACGAGAGAGGGAATTTGAACATAATATAGTCTAAACAGCTTGTTTCTTTTGGAACACACCTATATGTATATGTATAAGATATGTTGTCGACCCTCAAGCTCATCTAACTACTTTAAGATTTTGGAACCCAAGAAATTGCATGACTGATGATGGCAAACATGCTTTCATTTGATTTCAGTGCAGACGGGCCAAAATCACAGCAGATGTTGATTTTTGGCGTCTATTCGCCGAGAAAACTTCATTTGACTCAAATATTCATTTGAGCTGCTAGGCTCTTAATTCTTGCCAGATCGTTTTAGAAAACTTTCTACTTTAAGAAGACTCCCAAAGAAAGCTAAGTATGTGCTTTGAATTGAGTTTGCATAAGCACTTTTTTGAAAACGCAGTACATGTTTGATTTGATGTTCATTCGCAACGAGAGATGGAATTTGAACATAATATAGTCTAAACAGCTTGTTTCTTTTGGAACACACCTATATACATATGTATATAAGATATGTTGTCGACCCCTCAAGCTCATCTAACTACTTTAAGATTTTGGAACCTAAGAAATTGCATGACTGATGATGGCAAACATGCTTTCATTTGATTTCAGTGCGCAGACGGTCCAAAATCACAGAAGTTGTTGATTTCTGGCGTGTATTCGCCGAGAAAACTTCATTTGACTCAAATATTCATTTGAGCTGCTAGGCTCTTAATTCTTGCCAGATCGTTTTAGAAAACTTTCTACTTTAAGAAGACTCCCTAAGAAAGCTAAGTATGTGCTTTGAATTGAGTTTGCATAAGAACTTTTTTGAAAACGCAGTACATGTTTGATTTGATGTTCATTCATGATTTAGAGAGGGAATTTGAACATAATATAGTCTAAACAGCTTGTTTCTTTTGGAACATATATGTATATAAGATATGTTGTCGACCCTCAAGCTCATCTAACTACTTTAAGATTTTGAACCCAAGAAATTGCATGACTGATGATGGCAAACATGCTTTCATTTGAATTCAGTTATCAGACGGGTCAGAATCACAGCAGATGTTGATTTTTGGCTTCTGTTCAGCGAGAAAACTTCATTTGACTCAAATATTCATTTGAGCTGCTAGGCTCTTAATTCTTGCCAGATCGTTTTAGAAAACTTTCTACTTTAAGAAGACTCCCTAAGAAAGCTAAGTATGTGCTTTGAATTGAGTTTGCATAAGCACTTTTTTGAAAACGCAGTACATGTTTGATTTGATGTTCATTTGCGATGAGAGAGGGAATTTGAACATAATATAGTCTAAACAGCTTGTTTCTTTTGGAACACACCTATATTTATATAAGATATGTTGTCGACCCCTCAAGCTCATCTAACTACTTTAAGATTTTGGAACCCAAGAAATTGCATGACTGATGATGGCAAACATGCTTTCATTTGATTTCAGTGCGCAGACGGGCCAAAATCACAGCAGATGTTGATTTTTGGTGTCTATTCGCCGAGAAAACTTCATTTGACTCAAATATTCATTTGAGCTGCTAGGCTCTTAATTCTTGCCAGATCGTTTTAGAAAACTTTCTACTTTAAGAAGACTCCCAAAGAAAGCTAAGTATGTGCTTTGAATTGAGTTTGCATAAGCATTTTTTGAAAACGCAGTACATGTTTGATTTGATGTTCATTCGCGATGAGAGAGGGAATTTGAACATAATATAGTCTAAACAGCTTGTTTCTTTTGGAACACACCTATATACATATGTATATAAGATATGTTGTCGACCCCTCAAGCTCATCTAACTACTTTAAGATTTTGGAACCCAAGAAATTGCATGACTGATGATGGCAAACATGCTTTCATTTGATTTCAGTGCGCAGACGGGCCAGAATCACAGCAGATGTTGATTTTTGGCGTCTATTCGCCGAGAAAACTTCATTTGACTCAAATATTCATTTGAGCTGCTAGGCTCTTAATTCTTGCCAGATCGTTTTAGAAAACTTTCTACTTTAAGAAGACTCCCAAAGAAAGCTAAGTATGTGCTTTGAATTGAGTTTGCATAAGCACTTTTTGAAAACGCAGTACATGTTTGATTTGATGTTCATTCGATGAGAGAGGGAATTTGAACATAATATAGTCTAAACAGCTTGTTTCTTTTTGGAGCATATATGTATATAAGATATGTTGTCGACCCCTCAAGCTCATCTAACTACTTTAAGATTTTGGAACCCAAGAAATTGCATGACTGATGATGGCAAACATGCTTTCATTTGATTTCAGTGCACAGAGAGGCCAAAATCACAGCAGATGTTGATTTTTGGCGTCTATTCGCCGAGAAAACTTCATTTGACTCAAATATTCATTTGAGCTGCTAGGCTCTTAATTCTTGCCAGATCGTTTTAGAAAACTTTCTACTTTAAGAAGACTCCCAAAGAAAGGTAAGTATGTGCTTTGAATTGAGTTTTTACAAGCATTTTTTGAAAACGCAAACGAGTACATGTTTGATTTGATGTTCATTCGCATTTAGAGAGGAATTTGAACATAATATAGTCTAAACAGCTTGTTTCTTTTGGAACACACCTATATGTATATAAGATATGTTGTCGACCCCTCAAGCTCATCTAACTACTTTAAGATTTTGGAACCCAAGAAATTGCATGACTGATGATGGCAAACATGCTTTCATTTGATTTCAGTGCGCAGACGGGCCAAAATCACAGCAGATGTTGATTTTGGCGCCTATTCCTGAGAAAACTTCATTTGACTCAAATATTCATTTGAGCTGCTAGGCTCTTAATTCTTGCCAGATCGTTTTAGAAAACTTTCTACTTTAAGAAGACTTCCAAAGAAAGGTAAGTATGTGCTTTGAATTGAGTTTGCATAAGCACTTTTTGCAACGCAGGACATGTTTGATTTTATGTTCATTCGCGACGAGAGAGGGAATTTGAACATAATATAGTCTAAACAGCTTGTTTCTTTTGGAACACACCTACATGTATATAAGATATGTTGTCGACCCCTCAAGCTCATCTAACTACTTTAAGATTTTGGAACCTAAGAAATTGCATTACTGATGATGGCAAACATGCTTTCATTTGATTTCAGTGCGCAGACGGGCCAGAATCACAGCAGATGTTGATTTTTGGCGTCTTTTCAGCGGGAAAACTTCATTTGACTCAAATATTCATTTGAGCTGCTAGGCTCTTAATTCTTGCCAGATCGTTTTAGAAAACTTTCTACTTTAAGAAGACTCCCAAAGAAAGCTAAGTATGTGCTTTGAATTGAGTTTGCATAAACATTTTTTGAAAACGCAGTACATGTTTGATTTGATGTTCATTCGCATTTAGAGAGGGAATTTGAACATAACATAGTCTAAACAGCTTGTTTCTTTTTGGAACACACCTATATACATATGTATATAAGATATGTTGTCGACCCCTCAAGCTCATCTAACTACTTTAAGATTTTGGAACCCAAGAAATTGCATGACTGATGATGGCAAACATGCTTTCATTTGATTTCAGTGCAGACGGGTCAGAATCACAGCAGATGTTGATTTTTGGGCCTTTTCAGCCGAGAAAACTTCATTTGACTCAAATATTCATTTGAGCTGCTAGGCTCTTAATTCTTGCCAGATCGTTTTAGAAAACTTTCTACTTCAAGAAGACTCCCAAAGAAAGCTTAGTATGTGCTTTGAATTGAGTTTGCATAAGCACTTTTTGAAAACGCAGTACATGTTTGATTTGATGTTCATTCATTTGACGAGAGGGAATTTGAACATAATATAGTCTAAACAGCTTGTTTCTTTTGGAACATATATGTATATAAGATATGTTATTGACCCCTCAAGCTCATCTAACTACTTTAAGATTTTGGAACCCAAGAAATTGCATGACTGATGATGGCAAACATGCTTTCATTTGATTTCAGTGCGCAGACAGGCCAAAATCACAGCAGATGTTGATTTTTGGCGTCTATTCGCCGAGAAAACTTCATTTGACTCAAATATTCATTTGAGCTGCTAGGCTCTTAATTCTTGCCAGATCGTTTTAGAAAACTTTCTACTTTAAGAAGACTCCCAAAGAAAGGTAAGTATGTGCTTTGAATTGAGTTTTTACAAGCATTTTTTGAAAACGCTTTGAATTGAGTTTGTATAAGCATTTTTATTAAACGTAGTACATGTTTGATTTGATGTTCATTCGCGACGAGAGAGGGAATTTGAACATAATACAGTCTAAACAGCTTGTTTCTTTTGGAACACACCTATATGTATATAAGATATGTTGTCGACCCCTCAAGCTCATCTAACTACTTTAAGATATTGGTACCTAAGAAATTGCATGACTGATGATGGCAAACATGCTTTCATTTGATTTCAGTGCGCAGACGGGCCAAAATCACAGCAGATGTTGATTTTTGGCGTCTATTCCTCGAGGAAACTTCATTTGACTCAAATATTCATTTGAGCTGCTAGTCTCTTAATTCTTGCCAGATCGTTTTAGAAAACTTTCTACTTTAAGAAGACTTCCAAAGAAAGGTAAGTATGTGCTTTGAATTGAGTTTGCATAAGCATTTTTGAAAACGCAGTACATGTTTGATTTGATGTTCATTCGCGACGAGAGAGGGAATTTGAACATAATATAGTCTAAACAGCATGTTTCCTTTGGAACGCACCTCTAGACATATGTATATAATATATTTTGTCGACCCCTCAAGCTCATCTAACTACTTTAAGATTTTGGAACCTAAGAAATTGCATTACTGATGATGGCAAACATGCTTTCATTTGATTTCAATGCGCAGACGGGCCAGAATCACAGCAGATGTTGATTTTTGGCGTCTTTTCAGCGGGAAAACTTCATTTGACTCAAATATTCATTTGAGCTACTAGGCTCTTAATTCTTGACAGATCGTTTTAGAAAACTTTCCACTTTAAGAAGACTCCCAAAGATAGGTAAGTATGTGCTTTGAATTGAGTTTGTATAAGCATTTTTTGAAAACGCAGTACGTGTTTGATTTGATGTTCATTCGCGACGAGAGAGGGAATTTGAACATAATATAGTCTAAACAGCTTGTTTCTTTTGGAACACACCTATATACATATGTATATAAGATATGTTGTCGACCCCTCAAGCTCATCTAACTACTTTAAGATTTTGGAACCCAAGAAATTGCATGACTGATGATGGCAAACATGCTTTCATTTGATTTCAGTAAGAGACGGGCCAGAATCACAGCAGATGTTGATTTTTGCGCCTATTCAGCGAGAAAACTTCATTTGACTCAAATATTCATTTGAGCTGCTAGGCTCTTAATTCTTGCCAGATCGTTTTAGAAAACTTTCTACTTTAAGAAGACTCCCAAAGAAAGCTTAGTATGTGCTTTGAATTGAGTTTGCATAAGCACTTTTTTGAAAACGCAGTACATGTTTGATTTGATGTTCATTCGCGACCAGAGAGCGAAATTGAACCTAATATCGTCTAAACAGCTTGTTTCTATTGGAACATATATGTATATAAGATATGTTATTGACCCCTCAAGCTCATCTAACTACTTTAAGATTTTGGAACCCAAGAAATTGCATGACTGATGATGGCAAACATGCTTTCATTTGATTTCAGTACAGACAGGCCAAAATCACAGCAGATGTTGATTTTTTACGCCTATTCACGAGAAAACTTCATTTGACTCAAATAATCATTTGAGCTGCTAGGCTCTTAATTCTTGCAAAATCGTTTTAGAAAACTTTCTACTTTAAGAAGACTCTCAAAGAAAGGTAAGTATGTGCTTTGAATTGAGTTTGCATAAGCATTTTTTGAAAACGCAGTACATGTTTGATTTGATGTTCATTCGTGACGAGAGAGGGAATTTGAACATAATATAGTCTAAACAGCTTGTTTCTTTTGGAACACACCTATATGTATATAAGATATGTTGTCGACCCCTCAAGCTCATCTAACTACTTTAAGATTTTGGAACCTAAGAAATTGCATGACTGATGATGGCAAACATGCTTTCATTTGATTTCAGTGCACAGACGGGCCAAAATCACAGCAGATGTTGATTTTACGTCTATTCCTCGAGAAAACTTCATTTGACTCAAATATTCATTTGAGCTGCTAGGCTCTTAATTCTTGCCAGATCGTTTTAGAAAACTTTCTACTTTAAGAAGACTTCCAAAGAAAGGTAAGTATGTGCTTTGAATTGAGTTTGCATAAGCACTTTTTTGAAAACGCAGTACATGTTTGATTTGATGTTCATTCGCGATGAGAGAGGGAATTTGAACATAATATAGTCTAAACAGCTTGTTTCCTTTGGAACGCACCTCTAGACATATGTATATAATATATTTTGTCGACCCCTCAAGCTCATCTAACTACTTTAAGATTTTGGAACCTAAGAAATTGCATTACTGATGATGGCAAACATGCTTTCATTTGATTTCAGTGCGCAGACGGGCCAGAATCACAGCAGATGTTGATTTTTGGCGTCTTTTCAGCGGGAAAACTTCATTTGACTCAAATATTCATTTGAGCTACTAGGCTCTTAATTCTTGACAGATCGTTTTAGAAAACTTTCCACTTTAAGAAGACTCCCAAAGATAGGTAAGTATGTGCTTTGAATTGAGTTTGTATAAGCATTTTTTGAAAACGCAGTACGTGTTTGATTTGATGTTCATTCGCGACGAGAGAGGGAATTTGAACATAAATAGTCTAAACAGCTTGTTTCCTTTGGAACACACCTATTTGTATATGTCTATAAGATATGTTCTCGACCCCTAAAGCTCATCTACACTACTTTAAGATATTGGTACCTAAGAAATTGCATGACTGATGACGGCAAGCATGCTTTCATTTGATTTCAGTGCGCAGACGGTCCAAAATCACAGCAGATGTTGATTTTTGGCGTCTATTCGCCGAGAAAACTTCATTTGACTCAAATATTCATTTGAGCTGCTAGGCTCTTAATTCTTGCCAGATCGTTTTAGAAAACTTTGTACTTTAAGAAGACTCCCTAAGAAAGCTAAGTATGTGCTTTGAATTGAGTTTGCATAAGAACTTTTTTGAAAACGCAGTACATGTTTGATTTGATGTTCATTCGCGACGAGAGAGGGAATTTGAACATAATATAGTCTAAACAGCTTGTTTCTTTTGGAACATATATGTATATAAGATATGTTGTCGACCCCTCAAGCTCATCTAACTACTTTAAGATTTTGGAACCCAAGAAATTGCATGACTGATGACGGCAAACATGCTTTCATTTGATTTCAGTGCGCAGACGGGCCAGCATCACAGCAGATGTTGATTTTTGGCGTCTTTTCAGCGAGAAAACTTCATTTGACTCAAATATTCATTTGAGCTGCTAGGCTCTTAATTCTTGCCAGATCGTTTTAGAAAACTTTCTACTTCAAGAAGACTCCAAAGAAAGCTTAGTATGTGCTTTGAATTGAGTTTCATAAGCACTTTTTGAAAACGCAGTACATGTTTGATTTGATGTTCATTCATGATTTAGAGAGGGAATTTGAACATAATATAGTCTAAACAGCTTGTTTCTTTTTGGAACATATATGTATATAAGATATGTTGTCGACCCTCAAGCTCATCTAACTACTTTAAGATTTTGGAACCCAAGAAATTGCATGACTGATGATGGCAAACATGCTTTCATTTGATTTCAGTGCGCAGACGGGCCAAAATCACAGCAGATGTTGATTTTGGCGCCTATTCAGCCGAGAAAACTTCATTTGACTCAAATATTCATTTGAGCTGCTAGGCTCTTAATTCTTGCCAGATCGTTTTAGAAAACTTTCTACTTTAAGAAGACTCCCATAAGAAAGGTAAGTATGTCTTTGAATTGAGTTTGCATAAGCATTTTTTGAAAACGCAGTACATGTTTGATTTGATGTTCATTCACGACGAGAGAGGGAATTTGAACATAATATAGTCTAAACAGCTTGTTTCTTTTGGAACATATATGTATATAAGATATGTTGTCGACCCCTCAAGCTCATCTAACTACTTTAAGATTTTGGAACCCAAGAAATTGCATGACTGATGATGGCAAACATGCTTTCATTTGATTTCAGTGCAGACTTTCCAAAATCACAGCAGATGTTGATTTTTGGTGTCTATTCGCCGAGAAAACTTCATTTGACTCAAATATTCATTTGAGCTGCTAGGCTCTTAATTCTTGCCAGATCGTTTTAGAAAACTTTCTACTTTAAGAAGACTCCATAAGCAAGGTAAGTATGTGCTTTGAATTGAGTTTGTACAAGCATTTTTTGAAAACGCAGTACATGTTTGATTTGATGTTCATTCGCCACCAGAGAGGGAATTTGAACATAATATAGTCTAAACAGCTTGTTTCTTTTGGAACATACCTATATATATATGTATATAAGATATGTTTTCGACCCCTCAAGCTCATCTTAACTACTTTAAGATTTTGGAACCCAAGAAATTGCATGAGTGATGATGGCAAACATGCTTTCATTTGATTTCAGTGCGCAGACGGTCCAAAATCACAGCAGATGTTGATTTTTGGCGTCTATTCGCCGAGAAAACTTCATTTGACTCAAATATTCATTTGAGCTGCTAGGCTCATCTTTCTTGCCAGATCGTTTTATAAAACTTTCTACTTTAAGAAGACTCCCAAAGAAAGCTTAGTATGTGCTTTGAATTGAGTTTGCATAAGCACTTTTTGAAAACGCAGTACATGTTTGATTTGATGTTCATTCATGACGAGAGAGGGAATTTGAACATAATATAGTCTAAACAGCTTGTTTCTTTTGGAACATATATGTATATAAGATATGTTGTCGACCCCTCAAGCTCATCTAACTACTTCAAGATTTTGGAACCCAAGAAATTGCATGACTGATGATGGCAAACATGCTTTCATTTGATTTCAGTGCGCAGACTTTCCAAAATCACAGCAGATGTTGATTTTGGCGCCTATTCACGAGAAAACTTCATTTGACTCAAATATTCATTTGAGCTGCTAGGCTCTTAATTCTTGCCAGATCGTTTTAGAAAACTTTCTACTTTAAGAAGACTCCATAAGCAAGGTAAGTATGTGCTTTGAATTGAGTTTGTACAAGCATTTTTTGAAAACGCAGTACATGTTTGATTTGATGTTCATTCGCGACGAGAGAGGAATTTGAACATAATATAGTCTAAACAGCTTGTTTCTTTTGGAACATATATGTATATAAGATATGTTGTCGACCCCTCAAGCTCATCTAACTACTTTAAGATTTTGGAACCCAAGAAATTGCATGACTGATGATGGCAAACATGCTTTCATTTGATTTCAGTGCGCAGACGGGTCAGAATCACAGCAGATGTTGATTTTTGGCGTCTATTCGCCGAGAAAACTTCATTTGACTCAAATATTCATTTGAGCTGCTAGGCTCTTAATTCCTGCCAGATCGTTTTAGAAAACTTTCTACTTTAAGAAGACTCCCAAAGAAAGCTAAGTATGTGCTTTGAATTGAGTTTGCATAAGCACTTTTTTGAAAACGCAGTACATGTTTGATTTGATGTTCATTCATGATTTAGAGAGGGAATTTGAACATAATATAGTCTAAACAGCTTGTTTCTTTTGGAACACACCTATATAAGATATGTTGTCGACCCCTCAAGCTCATCTAACTACTTTAAGATTTTGGAACCCAAGAAATTGCATGACTGATGATGGCAAACATGCTTTCATTTGATTTCAGTGCGAGACTTTCCAAAATCACAGCAGATGTTGATTTTACGCCTATTCACGAGAAAACTTCATTTGACTCAAATATTCATTTGAGCTGCTAGGGCTCTCACTTCTTGCCAGATCGTTTTAGAAAACTTTTTACTTTAAGAAGACTCCCAAAGAAAGCTAAGTATGTGCTTTGAATTGAGTTTGCATAAGCACTTTTTGAAAACGCAGTACATGTTTGATTTGATGTTAATTCGCATTTAGAGAGGGAATTTGAACATAATATAGTCTAAACAGCTTGTTTCTTTTGGAACATATATGTATATAAGATATGTTGTCGACCCTCAGGCTCAGTTAACTACTTTAAGATTTTGGAACCCAAGAAATTGCATGACTGATGATGGCAAACATGCTTTCATTTGATTTCAGTGCGAGACGGGCCAGAATCACAGCAGATGTTGATTTTTGCCTTTTCAGCGAGAAAACTTCATTTGACTCAAATATTCATTTGAGCTGCTAGGCTCTTAATTCTTGCCAGATCGTTTTAGAAAACTTTCTACTTTAAGAAGACTCCCAAAGAAAGCTTAGTATGTGCTTTGAATTGAGTTTGCATAAGCACTTTTTGAAAACGCAGTACATGTTTGATTTGATGTTCATTCGCATTTGAGAGAGGGAATTTGAACATAATATAGTCTAAACAGCTTGTTTCTTTTGGAACATACCTATATATATATGTATATAAGATATGTTTTCGACCCCTCAAGCTCATCTTAACTACTTTAAGATTTTGGAACACAAGAAATTGCATGACTGATGATGGCAAACATGCTTTCATTTGATTTCAGTGCGCAGACGGGCCAGAATCACAGCAGATGTTGATTTTTGTCGTCTATTCGCTGAGAAAACTTCATTTGACTCAAATATTCATTTGAGCTGCTAGGCTCTTAATTCTTGCCAGATCGTTTTAGAAAACTTTCTACTTTAAGAAGACTCAAAGAAAGCTTAGTATGTGCTTTGAATTGAGTTTGCATAAGCACTTTTTTGAAAACGCAGTACATGTTTGATTTGATGTTCATTCTCGACGAGAGAGGGAATTTGAACATAATATAGTCTAAACAGCTTGTTTCTTTTGGAACACACCTATATTTATGTATACAAGATATGGTATTGACCCCTCAAGCTCATCTAACTACTTTAAGATTTTGGAACCCAAGAAATTGCATGACTGATGAAGGCAAACATGCTTTCATTTGATTTCAGTGCGCAGACGGTCAAAAATCACAGCAGATGTTGATTTTTGGTGTCTATTCGCCGAGAAAACTTCATTTGACTCAAATATTTATTTGAGCTGCTAGGCTCTTAATTCTTGCCAGATCGTTTTAGGAAATTTTCTACTTTAAGAAGACTCCCAAAGAAAGCTAAGTATGTGCTTTGAATTGAGTTTGCATAAACATTTATTGAAAACGCAGTACATGTTTGATTTGATGTTCATTCATGACGAGAGAGGAATTTGAACATAATATAGTCTAAACAGCTTGTTTTTTGGAACACACCTATATACATATGTATATAAGATATGTTGTCGACCCCTCAAGCTCATCTAACTACTTTAAGATTTTGGAACCCAAGAAATTGCATGACTGATGATGGCAAACATGCTTTCATTTGATTTCAGTGCGCAGACGGGTCAGATTCACAGCAGATGTTGATTTTTGGCTTTTCAGCGAGAAAACTTCATTTGACTCAAATATTCATTTGAGCTGCTAGGCTCTTAATTCTTGCCAGATCGTTTTAGAAAACTTTCCACTTTAAGAAGACTCCCAAAGAAAGCCAAATATGTGCTTTGAATTGAGTTTGCATAAGCATTTTTTGAAAACGCAGTACATGTTTGATTTGATGTTCATTCGCGACGAGAGAGGGAATTTGAACATAATATAGTCTAAACAGCTTGTTTCTTTTGGAACATATATGTATATAAGATATGTTGTCGACCCCTCAAGCTCATCTAACTACTTTAAGATTTTGGAACCCAAGAAATTGCATGACTGATGATGGCAAACATGCTTCCATTTGATTTCAGTGCGCAGACGGTCCAAAATCACAGAAGTTGTTGATTTCTGGCGTGTATTCGCCGAGAAAACTTCATTTGACTCAAATATTCATTTGAGCTGCTAGGCTCTTAATTCTTGCCAGATCGTTTTAGAAAACTTTTTACTTTAAGAAGGCTTCCAAAGAAAGGTAAGTATGTGCTTTGAATTGAGTTTGTATAAGCATTTTTTGAAAACGCAGTACATGTTTGATTTGATGTTCATTCGCGACCAGAGAGGGAATTTGAACATAATATAGTCTAAACAGATTCTTTTCTTTTGGAACACACCTATATATATGTATATAAGATATGTTATTGACCCCTCAAGCTCATCTAACTACTTTAAGATTTTGGAACCCAAGAAATTGCATGACTGATGATGGCAAACATGCTTTCATTTGATTTCAGTGCGCAGACAGGCCAAAATCACAGCAGATGTGTATTTTTGGCGTCTATTCGCCGAGAATACTTCATTTGACTCAAATATTCATTTGTGCTTCTAGGCTCTTAATCCTTGCCAGATCGTTTTAGAAAACTTTCTACTTTAAGAAGACTCCCAAAGAAAGGTAAGTATGTGCTTTGAATTGAGTTTTTACAAGCATTTTTTGAAAACGCAGTACATGTTTGATTTGATGTTCATTATCGAGAGAGGGAATTTGAACATAATACAGTCTAAACAGCTTGTTTCTTTTGGAACACACCTATATGTATATAAGATATGTTGTCGACCCCTCAAGCTCATCTAACTACTTTAAGATATTGGTACCTAAGAAATTGCATGACTGATGATGGCAAACATGCTTTCATTTGATTTCAGTGCGCAGACGGTCCAAAATCACAGCAGATGTTGATTTTTGGCGTTTTTCAGCGAGAAAACTTCATTTGACTCAAATATTCATTTGAGCTGCTAGGCTCTTAATTCTTGCCAGATCGTTTTAGAAAACTTTCTACTTTAAGAAGACTCCCAAAGAAAGCTAAGTATGTGCTTTGAATTGAGTTTGCATAAGCACTTTTTTGAAAACGCAGTACATGTTTGATTTGATGTTCATTCACGACGAGAGAGGGAATTTGAACATAATATATTCTAAACAGCTTTTTCTTTTGGAACACACCTATATGTATATAAGATATGTTGTCGACCCTTCAAGCTCATCTAACTACTTTAAGATTTTGGAACCCAAGAAATTGCATGACTGATGATGGCAAACATGCTTTCATTTGATTTCAGTGCTAGACGGGCCAGAATCACAGCAGATGTTGATTTTTGCCTTTTCAGAAAAAATCATTTGACTCAAATATTCATTTGAGCTGCTAGGCTCTTAATTCTTGCCAGATCGTTTTAGAAAACTTTCTACTTTAAGAAGACTCCAAGAAAGCTTAAGCTTTGAATTGAGTTTGCATAAGCACTTTTTGATTTGAAAACGATGTTTGATTTGATGTTGATGTTCACGAGAGGAATTTGAACATAATATAGTCTAAACAGCTTGTTTCTTTTGGAACATATATGTATATAAGATATGTTGTCGACCCTCAAGCTCATCTAACTACTTTAAGATTTTGGAACCCAAGAAATTGCATGACTGATGATGGCAAACATGCTTTCATTTGATTTCAGTGCGAGACGGGCCAGAATCACAGCAGATGTTGATTTTGGTGTCTTTTCAGAGAAAACTTCATTTGACTCAAATATTCATTTGAGCTGCTAGGCTCTTAATTCTTGCCAGATCGTTTTAGAAAACTTTCTACTTCAAGAAGACTCCAAAGAAAGCTTAGTATGTGCTTTGAATTGAGTTTGCATAAGCACTTTTTTGAAAACGCAGTACATGTTTGATTTGATGTTCATTCGCGACGAGAGAGGGAATTTGAACATAATATAGTCTAAACAGCTTGTTTCTTTTGGAACATATATGTATATAATATTTGTTGTCGACCCCTCAAGCTCATCTAACTACTTTAAGATTTTGGAACCCAAGAAATTGCATGACTGATGATGGCAAACATGCTTTCATTTGATTTCAGTGCGCAGACGGGCCAGAATCACAGCAGATGTTGATTTTTGGCGTCTTTTCAGCGAGAAAACTTCATTTGACTCAAATATTCATTTGAGCTGCTAGGCTCTTAATTCTTGCCAGATCGTTTTAGAAAACTTTCTACTTCAAGAAGACTCCCAAAGAAAGCTTAGTATGTGCTTTGAATTGAGTTTGCATAAGCACTTTTTTGAAAACGCAGTACGTTTGATTTGATGTTCATTCGCGACGAGAGAGGGAATTTGAACATAATATAGTCTAAACAGCTTGTTTCTTTTGGAACATATATGTATATAAGATATGTTTTCGACCCCTCAAGCTCATCTAACTACTTTAAGATTTTGGAACCCAAGAAATTGCATGACTGATGATGGCAAACATGCTTTCATTTGATTTCAGTGCGCAGACGGGCCAGAATCACAGCAGATGTTGATTTTTGGCGTCTATTCGCCGAGAAAACTTCATTTGACTCAAATATTCATTTGAGCTGCTAGGCTCTTAATTCTTGCCAGATCGTTTTAGAAAACTTTCTACTTCAAGAAGACTCCCAAAGAAAGGTAAGTATGTGCTTTGAATTGATTTTGCATAAGCATTTTTTGAAAACGCAGTACATGTTTGATTTGATGTTCATTCGCGACGAGAGAGGGAATTTGAACATAATATAGTCTAAACAGCTTGTTTCTTTTGGAACATATATGTATATAAGATATGTTGTCGACCCCTCAAGCTCATCTAACTACTTTAAGATTTTGGAACCCAAGAAATTGCATGACTGATGATGGCAAACATGCTTTCATTTGATTTCAGTGCGCAGACGGGCCAAAATCACAGCAGATGTTGATTTTTGGCCTATTCGCCGAGAAAACTTCATTTGACTCAAATATTCATTTGAGCTGCTAGGCTCTTAATTCTTGCCAGATCGTTTTAGAAAACTTTCTACTTCAAGAAGACTCCATAAGCAAGGTAAGTATGTGCTTTGAATTGAGTTTGTACAAGCATTTTTGAAAACGCAGTACATGTTTGATTTGATGTTCATTCGCGAGGAGACAGGGAATTTGAACATAATATGGTATAAACAGCTTGTTTCTTTTGGAACATATATGTATATAAGATATGTTTTCGACCCCTCAAGCTCATCTAACTACTTTAAGACTTTGGAACCCAAGAAATTGCATGACTGATGATGGCAAACGTGCTTTCATTTGATTTCAGTGCGCATACGGGCCAGAATCACAGCAGATGTTGATTTTTGGCGTCTATTCGCCGAGAAAACTTCATTTGACTCAAATATTCATTTGAGCTGCTAGGCTCTTAATTCTTGCCAGATCGTTTTAGAAAACTTTCTACTTCAAGAAGACTCCCAAAGAAAGCTTAGTATGTGCTTTGAATTGAGTTTGCATAAGCACTTTTTTGAAAACGCAGTACATGTTTGATTTGATGTTCATTCGCGACGAGAGGGAATTTGAACATAATATAGTCTAAACAGCTTGTTTCTTTTGGAACATATATGTATATAAGATATGTTTTCGACCCCTCAAGCTAATCTAACTACTTTAAGACTTTGGAACCCAAGAAATTGCATGACTGATGATGGCAAACATGCTTTCATTTGATTTCAGTGCGCAGACTTTCCAAAATCACAGCAGATGTTAATTTTTGGCGTCTTTTCAGCGAGAAAACTTCATTTGACTCAAATATTCATTTGAGCTGCTAGGCTCTTAATTCTTGCCAGATCCTTTTAGAAAACTTTCTACTTCAAGAAGACTCCCAAAGAAAGCTTAGTATGTGCTTTGAATTGAGTTTGCATAAGCACTTTTTTGAAAACGCAGTACATGTTTGATTATATGTTCATTCGCGACGAGAGAGGGAATTTGAACATAATATAGTCTAAACAGCTTGTTTCTTTTGGAACATACCTATATATATATGTATATAATATTTGTTGTCGACCCCTCAAGCTCATCTAACTACTTTAAGATTTTGGAACCCAAGAAATTGTATGACTGATGATGGCAAACATGCTTTCATTTGATTTCAGTGCGCAGACGGGCCAGAATCACAGCAGATGTTGATTTTTGGCGTCTATTCGCCGAGAAAACTTCATTTGACTCAAATATTCATTTGAGCTGCTAGGCTCTTAATTCTTGCCAGATCGTTTTAGAAAACTTTCTACTTCAAGAAGACTCCCAAAGAAAGCTTAGTATGTGCTTTGAATTGAGTTTGCATAAGCACTTTTTTGAAAACGCAGTACATGTTTGATTTGATGTTCATTCGCGACGAGAGAGGGAATTTGAACATAATATAGTCTAAACAGCTTGTTTCTTTTGGAACATACCTATATACATATGTCTATAAGATATGTTGTCGACCCCTCAAGCTCATCTAACTACTTTAAGATTTTGGTACCCAGGAAATTACATGACTGATCATTACAAACATGCTTTCATTTGATTGCAGTGCGCAGACTTTCCAAAATCACAGCAGATGTTGATTTTTGGCGTCTATTCGCCGAGAAAACTTCATTTGACTCAAATATTCATTTGAGCTGCTAGGCTCTTAATTCTTGCCAGATCGTTTTAGAAAACTTTCTACTTCAAGAAGACTCCCAAAGAAAGGTAAGTATGTGCTTTGAATTGATTTTGCATAAGCATTTTTTGAAAACGCAGTACATGTTTGATTTGATGTTCATTCACATTTAGAGAGGGAATTTGAACATAATATAGTCTAAACAGCTTGTTTCTTTTGGAACATACCTATATATATATGTATATAATATTTGTTGTCGACCCCTCAAGCTCATCTAACTACTTTAAGATTTTGGAACCTAAGAAATTGCATGACTGATGATGGCAAACATGCTTTCATTTGATTTCAGTGCGCAGACTTTCCAAAATCACAGCAGATGTTGATTTTTGGCGTCTATTCGCCGAGAAAACTTCATTTGACTCAAATATTCATTTGAGCTGCTAGGCTCTTAATTCTTGCCAGATCGTTTTAGAAAACTTTCTACTTTAAGAAGACTCCCTAAGAAAGCTAAGTATGTGCTTTGAATTGAGTTTGCATAAGAACTTTTTTGAAAACGCAGTACATGTTTGATTTGATGTTCATTCGCGACGAGAGAGGGAATTTGAACATAATATAGTCTAAACAGCTTGTTTCTTTTGGAACACACCTATATTTATGTATACAAGATATGGTATTGACCCCTCAAGCTCATCTCACTACTTTAAGATTTTGGAACCCAAGAAATTGCATGACTGATGATGGCAAACATGCTTTCATTTGATTTCAGTGCGCAGACGGTCAAAAAATCACAGCAGATGTTGATTTTTGGCGTCTATTCGCCGAGAAAACTTCATTTGACTCAAATATTTATTTGAGCTGGTAGGCTCTTAATTCTTGCCAGATCGTTTTAGAAAACGTTCTACTTCAAGAAGACTCCCAAAGAAAGCTTAGTATGTGCTTTGAATTGAGTTTGCATAAGAACTTTTTTGAAAACGCAGTACATGATTGATTTGATGTTCATTCATGACGAGAGGAATTTGAACATAATATAGTCTAAACAGCTTGTTTTCTTTTGGAACATATATGTATATAAGATATGTTGTCGACCCTCAAGCTCATCTAACTACTTTAAGATTTTGGAACCCAAGAAATTGCATGACTGATGATGGCAAACATGCTTTCATTTGATTTCAGTGCGCAGACGGCCAGCATCACAGCAGATGTTGATTTTGGCGTCTTTTCAGCGAGAAAACTTCATTTGACTCAAATATTCATTTGAGCTGCTAGGCTCTTAATTCTTGCCAGATCGTTTTAGAAAACTTTCTACTTTAAGAAGACTCCCAAAGAAAGCTTAGTATGTGCTTTGAATTGAGTTTTCATAAGCACTTTTTTGAAAACGCAGTACATGTTTGATTTGATGTTCATTCATGACGAGAGGAATTTGAACATAATATAGTCTAAACAGCTTGTTTCTTTTGGAACACACCTATATGTTGTCGACCCCTCAAGCTCATCTAACTACTTTAAGATTTTGGAGCCTAATAAATTGCATGACTGATGATGGCAAACATGCTTCCATTTGATGTCAGTGCGCAGACGGGCCAGAATCACAGCAGATGTTGATTTTTGGCGTCTATTCGCCGAGAAAACTTCATTTGACTCAAATATTCATTTGAGCTGCTAGGCTCTTAATTCTTGCCAGATCGTTTTATAAAACTTTCTACTTTAAGAAGACTCCCAAAGAAAGGTAAGTATGTGCTTTGAATTGAGTTTTTACAAGCATTTTTTGAAAACGCTTTGAATTGAGTTTGTATAAGCATTTTTATAAAACGTAGTACATGTTTGATTTGATGTTCATTCGCGACGAGAGAGGGAATTTGAACATAATACAGTCTAAACAGCTTGTTTCTTTTGGAACACACCTATATGTATATAAGATATGTTGTCGACCCCTCAAGCTCATCTAACTACTTTAAGATTTTGGAACACAAGAAATTGCATGATTGATGATGGCAAACATGCTTTCATTTGATTTCAGTGTAAGAGACGGGCCAAAATCACAGCAGATGTTGATTTTTGGCTATTCCTCGAGAAAACTTCATTTGACTCAAATATTCATTTGAGCTGCTAGTCTCTTAATTCTTGCCAGATCGTTTTAGAAAACTTTCTACTTTAAGAAGACTCCCACAGAAAGATAAGGATGCGCTTTGAATTGAGTTTTCATAAGTATTTTTTGAAAACGCATTACATGTTTGATTTTATGTTCATTCGCGACGAGAGAGGGAATTTGAACATAATATAGTCTAAACAGCTTGTTTCTTTTGGAACACACCTATATGTTGTCGATATAAGCTCATCTAACTAATATGTTGTCGACCCCTCAAGCTCATGTAACTACTTTAAGATTTTGGAACACAAGAAATTGCATGATTGATGATGGCAAACATGCTTTCATTTGACTTCAGTGCGCAGACGGTCCAAAATCACAGCAGATGTTGATTTTTGGCGTGTATTCGCCGAGAAAAATTCATTTGACTCAAATATTCATTTGAGCTGCTAGGCTCTTAATTCTTGCCAGATTGTTTTAGAAAACTTTCTACTTTGAGAAGATTTCCAAAGAAAGTTAAGTATGTGCTTTGAATTGAGTTTGTATAAGCATTTTTGAAAACGCAGTACATGTTTGATTTGATGTTCATTCGCATTGAGAGAGGAATTTGAACATAATATAGTCTAAACAGCTTGTTTCTTTTGGAACATATATGTATATAATATTTGTTGTCGACCCCTCAAGCTCATCTAACTACTTTAAGATTTTGGAACCCAAGAAATTGCATGACTGATGATGGCAAACATGCTTTCATTTGACTTCAGTGCGCAGACGGTCCAAAATCACAGCAGATGTTGATTTTTGGCGTGTATTCGCCGAGAAAAATTCATTTGACTCCAATATTCATTTGAGCTGCTAGGCTCTTAATTCTTGCCAGATCGTTTTAGAAAACTTTCTACTTTGAGAAGATTTCCAAAGAAAGTTAAGTATGTGCTTTGAATTGAGTTTGTATAAGCATTTTTTGAAAACGCAGTGCATGTTTGATTTGATGTTCATTCGCGACGAGAGAGGGAATTTGAACATAATATAGTCTAAACAGCTTGTTTCTTTTGGAACACACCTATATGTATATAAGATATGTTGTCGACCCCTCAAGCTCATCTAACTACTTTAAGATTTTGGAACCTAAGAAATTGCATGACTGATGATGGCAAACATTCTTTCATTTGATTTTCAACGCGCAGACGGGCCAAAATCACAGCAGATGTTGATTTTGGCGCCTATTTCACGAGAAAACTTCATTTGACTCAAATATTCATTTGAGCTGCTAGGCTCTTAATTCTTGCCAGATCGTTTTAGAAAACTTTCTACTTTAAGAAGATTTCCAAAGAAAGTTAAGTATGTGCTTTGAATTGAGTTTGTATAAGCATTTTTGAAAACGCAGTACATGTTTGATTTGATGTTCATTCGCGACGAGAGAGGGAATTTGAACATAATATAGTCTAAACAGCTTGTTTCTTTTGGAACACACCTATATGTATATAAGATATGTTGTCGACCCCTCAAGCTCATCTAACTACTTTAAGATATTGGTACCTAAGAAATTGCATGATTGATGACGGCAAGCATGCTTTCATTTGATTTCAGTGCGCAGACGGTCCAAAATCACAGCAGATGTTGATTTTTGGCGTCTATTCGCCGAGAAAACTTCATTTGACTCAAATATTCATTTGAGCTGCTAGGCTCTTAATTCTGGCCAGATCCTTTTAGAAAACTTTCTACTTCAAGAAGACTCCATAAGCAAGGTAAGTATGTGCTTTGAATTGAGTTTGTATAAGCATTTTTTGAAAAGCACGTAGTACGTGTTTGATTTGATGTTCATTCGCGACGAGAGAGGGAATTTGAACATAAATAGTCTAAACAGCTTGTTTCCTTTGGAACACACCTATTTGTATATGTCTATAAGATATGTTCTCGACCCCTAAAGCTCATCTACACTACTTCAAGATATTGGTACCTAAGAAATTGCATGACTGATGATGGCAAACATGCTTTCATTTGATTTCAGTCAAGAGACGGTCCAAAATCACAGCAGATGTTGATTTTTGGCGTCTGTTCGCCGAGAAAACTTCATTTGACTCAAATATTCATTTGAGCTGCTAGGCTCTTAATTCTTGCCAGATCGTTTTAGAAAACTTTCTACTTTAAGAAGACTCCCTAAGAAAGCTAAGTATGTGCTTTGAATTGAGTTTGCATAAGAACTTTTTTTAAAACGCAGTACATGTTTGATTTGATGTTCATTCACAGAGAGGAAATTTGAACATAATATAGTCTAAACAGCTTGTTTCTTTTGGAACACACCTATATTTATGTATACAAGATATGGTATTGACCCCTCAAGCTCATCTAACTACTTTAAGATTTTGGAACCCAAGAAATTGCATGACTGATGATGGCAAACATGCTTTCATTTGATTTCAGTGCGCAGACGGGCCAAAATCACAGCAGATCTTGATTTTTGGCGTCTATTCGCCGAAAACTTCATTTGACTCAAATATTCATTTGAGCTGCTAGGCTCTTAATTCTTGCCAGATCGTTTTAGAAAACTTTCTACTTTAAGAAGACTCCCAAAGAAAGCTAAGTATGTGCTTTGAATTGAGTTTTCATAAGCATTTTTTGAAAACGCAGTACATGTTTGATTTGATGTTCATTCGTTACGAGAGGGAATTTGAACATAATATAGTCTAAACAGCTTGTTTCTTTTGGAACACACCTATATACATATGTATATAAGATATGTTGTCGACCCCTCAAGCTCATCTAACTACTTTAAGATTTTGGAACCTAAGAAATTGCATGACTGATGATGGCAAACATGCTTTCATTTGATTTCAGTGCGCAGACGGTCCAAAATCACAGCAGATGTTGATTTTGGCGTCTATTCAGCGAAAACTTCATTTGACTCAAATATTCATTTGAGCTGCTAGGCTCTTAATTCTTGCCAGATCGTTTTAGAAAACTTTCTACTTTAAGAAGACTCCCTAAGAAAGCTAAGTATGTGCTTTGAATTGAGTTTGCATAAGAACTTTTTTGAAAACGCAGTACATGTTTGATTTGATGTTCATTCGCGACGAGAGAGGGAATTTGAACATAATATAGTCTAAACAGCTTGTTTCTTTTGGAACATATATGTATATAAGATATGTTGTCGACCCCTCAAGCTCATCTAACTACTTTAAGATTTTTGAACCCAAGAAATTGCATGACTGATGATGGCAAACATGCTTTCATTTGATTTCAGTGCGCAGACGGGCCAGAATCACAGCAGATGTTGATTTTTGGCGTCTTTCAGCGAGAAAACTTCATTTGACTCAAATATTCATTTGAGCTGCTAGGCTCTTAATTCTTGCCAGATCGTTTTAGAAAACTTTCTACTTTCAAGAAGACTCCATAAGTAAGGTAAGTATGTGCTTTGAATTGAGTTTGTACAAGCATTTTTGAAAACGCAGTACATGTTTGATTTGATGTTCATTCGCGACGAGAGGGAATTTGAACATAATATAGTCTAAACAGCTTGTTTCTTTTGGAACATACCTATATATATATGTATATAAGATATGTTTTCGACCCCTCAAGCTCATCTTAACTACTTTAAGATTTTGGAACCCAAGAAATTGCATGACTGATGATGGCAAACATGCTTTCATTTGATTTCAGTGCGCAGACGGTCCAAAATCACAGCAGATGTTGATTTTTGGCGTCTATTCGCCGAGAAAACTTCATTTGACTCAAATATTCATTTGAGCTGCTAGGCTCATCTTTCTTGCCAGATCGTTTTAGAAAACTTTCTACTTTAAGAAGACTCCCAAAGAAAGCTTAGTATGTGCTTTGAATTGAGTTTGCATAAGCACTTTTTTGAAAACGCAGTACATGTTTGATTTGATGTTCATTCATGACGAGAGGAATTTGAACATAATATAGTCTAAACAGCTTGTTTCTTTTGGAACATATATGTATATAAGATATGTTGTCGACCCCTCAAGCTCATCTAACTACTTTAAGATTTTGGAACCCAAGAAATTGCATGACTGATGATGGCAAACATGCTTTCATTTGATTTCAGTGCGCAGACTTTCCAAAATCACAGCAGATGTTGATTTTTGGCGTCTATTCGCCGAGAAAACTTCATTTGACTCAAATATTCATTTGAGCTGCTAGGCTCTCAATTCTTGCCAGATCGTTTTAGAAAACTTTCTACTTTAAGAAGACTCCCGAAGCAAGGTAAGTATGTGCTTTGAATTGAGTTTGCATAAGCATTTTTGAAAACGCAGTACATGTTTGATTTGATGTTCATTCGCAACGAGAGAGGGAATTTGAACATAATATATTCTAAACAGCTTTTTCTTTTGGAACACACCTATATGTATATAAGATATGTTGTCGACCCCTCAAGCTCATCTAACTACTTTAAGATTTTGGAACCCAAGAAATTGCATGACTGATGATGGCAAACATGCTTTCATTTGATTTCAGTGCTTGAGCGGGCCAGAATCACAGCAGATGTTGATTTTTGGCGTCTATTCGCCGAGAAAACTTCATTTGACTCAAATATTCATTTGAGCTGCTAGGCTCTTAATTCTTGCCAGATCGTTTTAGAAAACTTTCTACTTCAAGAAGACTCCCAAAGAAAGCTTAGTATGTGCTTTGAATTGAGTTTGCATAAGCACTTTTTTGAAAACGCAGTACATGTTTGATTTGATGTTCATTACATGACGAGAGGGAATTTGAACATAATATAGTCTAAACAGCTTGTTTCTTTTGGAACACACCTATATGTTGTCGACCCCTCAAGCTCATCTAACTACTTTAAGATTTTGGAACCTAATAAATTGCATGACTGATGATGGCAAACGTGCTTTCATTTGATTTCAGTGCGCAGACTTTCCAAAATCACAGCAGATGTTGATTTTTGGCGTCTATTCGCCGAGAAAACTTCATTTGACTCAAATATTCATTTGAGCTGCTAGGCTCTTAATTCTTGCCAGATCGTTTTAGAAAACTTTTTACTTCAAGAAGACTCCCAAAGAAAGCTTAGTATGTGCTTTGAATTGAGTTTGCATAAGCACTTTTTTGAAAACGCAGTACATGTTTGATTTGATGTTCATTCGCGACGAGAGAGGGAATTTGAACATAATATAGTCTAAACAGCTTGTTTCTTTTGGAACATATATGTATATAAGATATGTTGTCGACCCCTCAAGCTCATCTAACTACTTTAAGATTTTGGAACCCAAGAAATTGCATGACTGATGATGGCAAACATGCTTTCATTTGATTTCAGTGCGCAGACGGGCCAGAATCACAGCAGATGTTGATTTTGGCGTCTTTTCAGCGAGAAAACTTCATTTGACTCAAATATTCATTTGAGCTGCTAGGCTCTTAATTCTTGCCAGATCGTTTTAGAAAACTTTCTACTTCAAGAAGACTCCCAAAGAAAGCTTAGTATGTGCTTTGAATTGAGTTTGCATAAGCACTTTTTTGAAAACGCAGTACATGTTTGATTTGATGTTCATTCAAGACGAGAGGGAATTTGAACATAATATAGTCTAAACAGCTTGTTTCTTTTGGAACATATATGTATATAAGATATGTTGTCGACCCCTCAAGCTCATCTAACTACTTTAAGATTTTGGAACCCAAGAAATTGCATGACTGATGATGGCAAACATGCTTTCATTTGATTTCAGTGCGCAGACGGGCCAGAATCACAGCAGATGTTGATTTTGGCGTCTATTCAGAGAAAACTTCATTTGACTCAAATATTCATTTGAGCTGCTAGGCTCTTAATTCTTGCCAGATCGTTTTACAAAACTTTCTACTTTAAGAAGACTCCCAAGGAAAGCTTAGTATGTGCTTTGAATTGAGTTTGCATAAGCACTTTTTGAAAAGCAGTACATGTTTGATTTGATGTTCATTCATGACGAGAGAATTTGAACATAATATAGTCTAAACAGCTTGTTTCTTTTGGAACATAGCTATATATATATGTATATAAGATATGTTGTCGACCTCTCAAGCTCATCTAACTACTTTAAGATTTTGGAACACAAGAAATTGCAGGACTGATGATGGCAAACATGCTTTCATTTGATTTCAGTCTTAGACGGGTCAGAATCACAGCAGATGTTGATTTTTGGCGTCTATTCGCCGAGAAAACTTCATTTGACTCAAATATTCATTTGAGCTGCTAGGCTCTTAATTCTTGCCAGATCCTTTTAGAAAACTTTCTACTTCAAGAAGACTCCCAAAGAAAGCTTAGTATGTGCTTTGAATTGAGTTTGCATAAGCACTTTTTTGAAAACGCAGTACGTTTGATTTGATGTTCATTCTCGACGAGGGAATTTGAACATAATATAGTCTAAACAGCTTGTTTCTTTTGGAACACACCTATATATATATGTATATAAGATATGTTGTCGACCCCTCAAGCTCATCTAACTACTTTAAGATTTTGGAACCCAAGAAATTGCATGACTGATGATGGCAAACATGCTTTCATTTGATTTCAGTGCCCACACGGGCCAAAATCACAGCAGATGTTGATTTTTGGCGTCTTTTCAGCGAGAAAACTTCATTTGACTCAAATATTCATTTGAGCTGCTAGGCTCTTAATTCTTGCCAGATCGTTTTAGAAAACTTTCTACTTTAAGAAGACTCCCAAAGAAAGCTTAGTATGTGCTTTGAATTGAGTTTGCATAAGCATTTTTTGAAAACGCAGTACATGTTTGATTTGATGTTCATTCGCGACGAGAGGGAATTTGAACATAATATAGTCTAAACAGCTTGTTTCTTTTGGAACATATATGTATATAAGATATGTTGTCGACCCCTCAAGCTCATCTAACTACTTTAAGATTTTGGAACCCAAGAAATTGCATGACTGATGATGGCAAACATGCTTTCATTTGATTTCAGTGCGCAGACTTTCCAAAATCACAGCAGATGTTGATTTTTGGCGTCTATTCGCCGAGAAAACTTCATTTGACTCAAATATTCATTTGAGCTGCTAGGCTCTCAATTCTTGCCAGATCGTTTTAGAAAACTTTCTACTTTAAGAAGACTCCCAAAGAAAGGTAAGTATGTGCTTTGAATTGAGTTTGCATAAGCATTTTTTGCAAAGCAGTACATGTTTGATTTGATGTTCATCGCCATGACGAGAGAATTTGAACATAATATAGTCTAAACAGCTTGTTTCTTTTGGAACATACCTATATACATATGTATATAAGATATGTTGTCGACCCCTCAAGCTCATCTAACTACTTTAAGATTTTGGAACCCAAGAAATTGCATGACTGATGATGGCAAACATGCTTTCATTTGATTTCAGTGCGCAGACTTTCCAAAATCACAGCAGATGTTGATTTTTGGCGTCTATTCGCCCAGAAAAACTTAATTTGACTCAAATATTCATTTGAGCTGCTAGGCTCTTAATTCTTGCCAGATCGTTTTAGAAAACTTTCTACTTTAAGAAGACTCCCAAAGAAAGCTTAGTATGTGCTTTGAATTGAGTTTGCATAAGCACTTTTTTGAAAAAGCAGTACATGTTTGATTTGATGTTCATTCGCGACGAGAGAGGGAATTTGAACATAATATAGTCTAAACAGCTTGTTTCTTTTGGAACATATATGTATATAAGATATGTTGTCGACCCCTCAAGCTCATCTAACTACTTTAAGATTTTGGAACCAAGAAATTGCATGACTGATGATGGCAAACATGCTTTCATTTGATTTCAGTGCAAAGACTTTCCAAAATCACAGCAGATGTTGATTTTTGGCGTCTTTTCAGCGAGAAAACTTCATTTGACTCAAATATTCATTTGAGCTGCTAGGCTCTTAATTCTTGCCAGATCGTTTTAGAAAACTTTCTACTTCAAGAAGACTCCTAAAGAAAGCTTAGTATGTGCTTTGAATTGAGTTTGCATAAGCACTTTTTGAAAACGCAGTACATGTTTGATTTGATGTTCATTAGCATGACGAGAGAATTTGAACATAATATAGTCTAAACAGCTTGTTTCTTTTGGAACATACCTATATATATATGTATATAAGATATGTTGTCGACCCTCAAGCTCATCTAACTACTTTGAGATTTTGGAACCCAAGAAATTGCATGACTGATGATGGCAAACATGCTTTCATTTGATTTCAGTCATGACGGGCCAGAATCACAGCAGATGTTGATTTTGGCGTCTATTCTCCGAGAAAACTTCATTTGACTCAAATATTCATTTGAGCTGCTAGGCTCTTAATTCTTGCCAGATCGTTTTAGAAAACTTTCTACTTCAAGAAGACTCCCAAAGAAAGCTTAGTATGTGCTTTGAATTGAGTTTGCATAAGCACTTTTTGAAAACGCAGTACATGTTTGATTTGATGTTCATTCGCGACGAGGAAGGAATTTGAACATAATATAGTCTAAACAGCTTGTTTCTTTTGGAACATATATGTATATAAGATATGTTGTCGACCCCTCAAGCTCATCTAACTACTTTAAGATTTTGGAACCCAAGAAATTGCATGACTGATGATGGCAAACATGCTTTCATTTGATTTCAGTCTTGAGCAGACGGCCAGAATCACAGCAGATGTTGATTTTTGGCGTCTATTCAGCGAGAAAACTTCATTTGACTCAAATATTCATTTGAGCTGCTAGGCTCTTAATTCTTGCCAGATCGTTTTAGAAAACTTTCTACTTCAAGAAGACTCCCAAAGAAAGCTTAGTATGTGCTTTGAATTGAGTTTGCATAAGCACTTTTTGAAAACGCATGACATGTTTGATTTGATGTTCATTCGCGACGAGAGGGAATTTGAACATAATATAGTCTAAACAGCTTGTTTCTTTTGGAACATACCTATATAAATATGTATATAAGATATGTTGTCGACCCCTCAAGCTCATCTAACTACTTTAAGATTTTGGAACCCAAGAAATTGCATGACTGATGATGGCAAACATGCTTTCATTTGATTTCAGTGTGCAGACTTTCCAAAATCACAGCAGATGTTGATTTTTGGCGTCTATTCGCCGAAAACTTCATTTGACTCAAATATTCATTTGAGCTGCTAGGCTCTTAATTCTTGCCAGATCCTTTTAGAAAACTTTCTACTTCAAGAAGACTCCCAAAGAAAGGTAAGTATGTGCTTTGAATTGAGTTTGCATAAGCACTTTTTGAAAACGCAGTACATGTTTGATTTGATGTTCATTCATGAGAGAGGAATTTGAACATAATATAGTCTAAACAGCTTGTTTCTTTTGGAACATATATGTATATAAGAAATGTTGTCTAACCCTCAAGCTCATCTAACTACTTTAAGATTTTGGAACCCAAGAAATTGCATGACTGATGATGGCAAACATGCTTTCATTTGATTTCAGTGCGCAAACTTTTCAAAATCACAGCAGATGTTGATTTTTGGCGTCTATTCGCCGAGAAAACTTCATTTGACTCAAATATTCATTTGAGCTGCTAGGCTCTTAATTCTTGCCAGATCGTTTTAGAAAACTTTCTACTTTAAGAAGACTCCCAAAGAAAGCTTAGTATGTGCTTTGAATTGAGTTTGCATAAGCACTTTTTTGAAAACGCAGTACATGTTTGATTTGATGTT